>NW_026988867.1:0-171786 GCF_030222135.1 Aotus nancymaae
AGAACGGTTGTCAATGTGTGCACTCAACTTCCAGAGTTAAACCCGTGTGTGGATTCAGCAGTCTGCAGAGACTTTCTCTGCAGAGTCCCAAAACAGGCGTTTTCAGCCCATTACCGGCATATGGAAGAAACAGCAGTAAGCACAGGGAAATATCTGCTTCTAAATCCAAAACGCAGCTATCTAACAGAACGGTTGTCAATGTGTGCACTCAACTTCCAGAGTTAAACCCGTGTGTGGATTCAGCAGTCTGCAGAGACTTTCTCTGCAGAGTCCCAAAACAGGCGTTTTCAGCCCATTACCGGCATATGGAAGAAACAGCAGTAAGCACAGGGAAATATCTGCTTCTAAATCCAAAACGCAGCTATCTAACAGAACGGTTGTCAATGTGTGCACTCAACTTCCAGAGTTAAACCCGTGTGTGGATTCAGCAGTCTGCAGAGACTTTCTCTGCAGAGTCCCAAAACAGGCGTTTTCAGCCCATTACCGGCATATGGAAGAAACAGCAGTAAGCACAGGGAAATATCTGCTTCTAAATCCAAAACGCAGCTATCTAACAGAACGGTTGTCAATGTGTGCACTCAACTTCCAGAGTTAAACCCGTGTGTGGATTCAGCAGTCTGCAGAGACTTTCTCTGCAGAGTCCCAAAACAGGCGTTTTCAGCCCATTACCGGCATATGGAAGAAACAGCAGTAAGCACAGGGAAATATCTGCTTCTAAATCCAAAACGCAGCGATCTAACAGAACGGTTGTCAATGTGTGCACTCAACTTCCAGAGTTAAACCCGTGTGTGGATTCAGCAGTCTGCAGAGACTTTCTCTGCAGAGTCCCAAAACAGGCGTTTTCAGCCCATTACCGGCATATGGAAGAAACAGCAGTAAGCACAGGGAAATATCTGCTTCTAAATCCAAAACGCAGCTATCTAACAGAACGGTTGTCAATGTGTGCACTCAACTTCCAGAGTTAAACCCGTGTGTGGATTCAGCAGTCTGCAGAGACTTTCTCTGCAGAGTCCCAAAACAGGCGTTTTCAGCCCATTACCGGCATATGGAAGAAACAGCAGTAAGCACAGGGAAATATCTGCTTCTAAATCCAAAACGCAGCTATCTAACAGAACGGTTGTCAATGTGTGCACTCAACTTCCAGAGTTAAACCCGTGTGTGGATTCAGCAGTCTGCAGAGACTTTCTCTGCAGAGTCCCAAAACAGGCGTTTTCAGCCCATTACCGGCATATGGAAGAAACAGCAGTAAGCACAGGGAAATATCTGCTTCTAAATCCAAAACGCAGCTATCTAACAGAACGGTTGTCAATGTGTGCACTCAACTTCCAGAGTTAAACCCGTGTGTGGATTCAGCAGTCTGCAAACACTTTCTCTGCAGAGTCCCAAAACAGGCGTTTTCAGCCCATTACCGGCATATGGAAGAAACAGCAGTAAGCACAGGGAAATATCTGCTTCTAAATCCAAAACGCAGCTATCTAACAGAACGGTTGTCAATGTGTGCACTCAACTTCCAGAGTTAAACCCGTGTGTGGATTCAGCAGTCTGCAGAGACTTTCTCTGCAGAGTCCCAAAACAGGCGTTTTCAGCCCATTACCGGCATATGGAAGAAACAGCAGTAAGCACAGGGAAATATCTGCTTCTAAATCCAAAACGCAGCTATCTAACAGAACGGTTGTCAATGTGTGCACTCAACTTCCAGAGTTAAACCCGTGTGTGGATTCAGCAGTCTGCAGAGACTTTCTCTGCAGAGTCCCAAAACAGGCGTTTTCAGCCCATTACCGGCATATGGAAGAAACAGCAGTAAGCACAGGGAAATATCTGCTTCTAAATCCAAAACGCAGCTATCTAACAGAACGGTTGTCAATGTGTGCACTCAACTTCCAGAGTTAAACCCGTGTGTGGATTCAGCAGTCTGCAGAGACTTTCTCTGCAGAGTCCCAAAACAGGCGTTTTCAGCCCATTACCGGCATATGGAAGAAACAGCAGTAAGCACAGGGAAATATCTGCTTCTAAATCCAAAACGCAGCTATCTAACAGAACGGTTGTCAATGTGTGCACTCAACTTCCAGAGTTAAACACGTGTGTGGATTCAGCAGTCTGCAGAGACTTTCTCTGCAGAGTCCCAAAACAGGCGTTTTCAGCCCATTACCGGCATATGGAAGAAACAGCAGTAAGCACAGGGAAATATCTGCTTCTAAATCCAAAACGCAGCTATCTAACAGAACGGTTGTCAATGTGTGCACTCAACTTCCAGAGTTAAACCCGTGTGTGGATTCAGCAGTCTGCAAACACTTTCTCTGCAGAGTCCCAAAACAGGCGTTTTCAGCCCATTACCGGCATATGGAAGAAACAGCAGTAAGCACAGGGAAATATCTGCTTCTAAATCCAAAACGCAGCTATCTAACAGAACGGTTGTCAATGTGTGCACTCAACTTCCAGAGTTAAACCCGTGTGTGGATTCAGCAGTCTGCAGAGACTTTCTCTGCAGAGTCCCAAAACAGGCGTTTTCAGCCCATTACCGGCATATGGAAGAAACAGCAGTAAGCACAGGGAAATATCTGCTTCTAAATCCAAAACGCAGCTATCTAACAGAACGGTTGTCAATGTGTGCACTCAACTTCCAGAGTTAAACCCGTGTGTGGATTCAGCAGTCTGCAGAGACTTTCTCTGCAGAGTCCCAAAACAGGCGTTTTCAGCCCATTACCGGCATATGGAAGAAACAGCAGTAAGCACAGGGAAATATCTGCTTCTAAATCCAAAACGCAGCTATCTAACAGAACGGTTGTCAATGTGTGCACTCAACTTCCAGAGTTAAACCCGTGTGTGGATTCAGCAGTCTGCAAACACTTTCTCTGCAGAGTCCCAAAACAGGCGTTTTCAGCCCATTACCGGCATATGGAAGAAACAGCAGTAAGCACAGGGAAATATCTGCTTCTAAATCCAAAACGCAGCTATCTAACAGAACGGTTGTCAATGTGTGCACTCAACTTCCAGAGTTAAACCCGTGTGTGGATTCAGCAGTCTGCAGAGACTTTCTCTGCAGAGTCCCAAAACAGGCGTTTTCAGCCCATTACCGGCATATGGAAGAAACAGCAGTAAGCACAGGGAAATATCTGCTTCTAAATCCAAAACGCAGCTATCTAACAGAA
This sequence comes from Aotus nancymaae, assembly GCF_030222135.1. NCBI lineage: Eukaryota > Metazoa > Chordata > Mammalia > Primates > Aotidae > Aotus > Aotus nancymaae. Next base: position 3,150 of record NW_026988867.1, read on the forward strand.
CGGTTGTCAATGTGTGCACTCAACTTCCAGAGTTAAACCCGTGTGTGGATTCAGCAGTCTGCAGAGACTTTCTCTGCAGAGTCCCAAAACAGGCGTTTTCAGCCCATTACCGGCATATGGAAGAAACAGCAGTAAGCACAGGGAAATATCTGCTTCTAAATCCAAAACACAGCTATCTAACAGAACGGTTGTCAATGTGTGCACTCAACTTCCAGAGTTAAACCCGTGTGTGGATTCAGCAGTCTGCAGAGACTTTCTCTGCAGAGTCCCAAAACAGGCGTTTTCAGCCCATTACCGGCATATGGAAGAAACAGCAGTAAGCACAGGGAAATATCTGCTTCTAAATCCAAAACGCAGCTATCTAACAGAACGGTTGTCAATGTGTGCACTCAACTTCCAGAGTTAAACCCGTGTGTGGATTCAGCAGTCTGCAGAGACTTTCTCTGCAGAGTCCCAAAACAGGCGTTTTCAGCCCATTACCGGCATATGGAAGAAACAGCAGTAAGCACAGGGAAATATCTGCTTCTAAATCCAAAACGCAGCTATCTAACAGAACGGTTGTCAATGTGTGCACTCAACTTCCAGAGTTAAACCCGTGTGTGGATTCAGCAGTCTGCAGAGACTTTCTCTGCAGAGTCCCAAAACAGGCGTTTTCAGCCCATTACCGGCATATGGAAGAAACAGCAGTAAGCACAGGGAAATATCTGCTTCTAAATCCAAAACGCAGCTATCTAACAGAACGGTTGTCAATGTGTGCACTCAACTTCCAGAGTTAAACCCGTGTGTGGATTCAGCAGTCTGCAAACACTTTCTATGCAGAGTCCCAAAACAGGCGTTTTCAGCCCATTACCGGCATATGGAAGAAACAGCAGTAAGCACAGGGAAATATCTGCTTCTAAATCCAAAACGCAGCGATCTAACAGAACGGTTGTCAATGTGTGCACTCAACTTCCAGAGTTAAACCCGTGTGTGGATTCAGCAGTCTGCAGAGACTTTCTCTGCAGAGTCCCAAAACAGGCGTTTTCAGCCCATTACCGGCATATGGAAGAAACAGCAGTAAGCACAGGGAAATATCTGCTTCTAAATCCAAAACGCAGCTATCTAACAGAACGGTTGTCAATGTGTGCACTCAACTTCCAGAGTTAAACCCGTGTGTGGATTCAGCAGTCTGCAGAGACTTTCTCTGCAGAGTCCCAAAACAGGCGTTTTCAGCCCATTACCGGCATATGGAAGAAACAGCAGTAAGCACAGGGAAATATCTGCTTCTAAATCCAAAACGCAGCTATCTAACAGAACGGTTGTCAATGTGTGCACTCAACTTCCAGAGTTAAACCCGTGTGTGGATTCAGCAGTCTGCAGAGACTTTCTCTGCAGAGTCCCAAAACAGGCGTTTTCAGCCCATTACCGGCATATGGAAGAAACAGCAGTAAGCACAGGGAAATATCTGCTTCTAAATCCAAAATGCAGCTATCTAACAGAACGGTTGTCAATGTGTGCACTCAACTTCCAGAGTTAAACCCGTGTGTGGATTCAGCAGTCTGCAAACACTTTCTCTGCAGAGTCCCAAAACAGGCGTTTTCAGCCCATTACCGGCATATGGAAGAAACAGCAGTAAGCACAGGGAAATATCTGCTTCTAAATCCAAAACGCAGCTATCTAACAGAACGGTTGTCAATGTGTGCACTCAACTTCCAGAGTTAAACCCGTGTGTGGATTCAGCAGTCTGCAGAGACTTTCTCTGCAGAGTCCCAAAACAGGCGTTTTCAGCCCATTACCGGCATATGGAAGAAACAGCAGTAAGCACAGGGAAATATCTGCTTCTAAATCCAAAACGCAGCTATCTAACAGAACGGTTGTCAATGTGTGCACTCAACTTCCAGAGTTAAACCCGTGTGTGGATTCAGCAGTCTGCAGAGACTTTCTCTGCAGAGTCCCAAAACAGGCGTTTTCAGCCCATTACCGGCATATGGAAGAAACAGCAGTAAGCACAGGGAAATATCTGCTTCTAAATCCAAAACGCAGCTATCTAACAGAACGGTTGTCAATGTGTGCACTCAACTTCCAGAGTTAAACCCGTGTGTGGATTCAGCAGTCTGCAAACACTTTCTCTGCAGAGTCCCAAAACAGGCGTTTTCAGCCCATTACCGGCATATGGAAGAAACAGCAGTAAGCACAGGGAAATATCTGCTTCTAAATCCAAAACGCAGCTATCTAACAGAACGGTTGTCAATGTGTGCACTCAACTTCCAGAGTTAAACCCGTGTGTGGATTCAGCAGTCTGCAGAGACTTTCTCTGCAGAGTCCCAAAACAGGCGTTTTCAGCCCATTACCGGCATATGGAAGAAACAGCAGTAAGCACAGGGAAATATCTGCTTCTAAATCCAAAACGCAGCTATCTAACAGAACGGTTGTCAATGTGTGCACTCAACTTCCAGAGTTAAACCCGTGTGTGGATTCAGCAGTCTGCAGAGACTTTCTCTGCAGAGTCCCAAAACAGGCGTTTTCAGCCCATTACCGGCATATGGAAGAAACAGCAGTAAGCACAGGGAAATATCTGCTTCTAAATCCAAAACGCAGCTATCTAACAGAACGGTTGTCAATGTGTGCACTCAACTTCCAGAGTTAAACCCGTGTGTGGATTCAGCAGTCTGCAGAGACTTTCTCTGCAGAGTCCCAAAACAGGCGTTTTCAGCCCATTACCGGCATATGGAAGAAACAGCAGTAAGCACAGGGAAATATCTGCTTCTAAATCCAAAACGCAGCTATCTAACAGAACGGTTGTCAATGTGTGCACTCAACTTCCAGAGTTAAACCCGTGTGTGGATTCAGCAGTCTGCAAACACTTTCTCTGCAGAGTCCCAAAACAGGCGTTTTCAGCCCATTACCGGCATATGGAAGAAACAGCAGTAAGCACAGGGAAATATCTGCTTCTAAATCCAAAACGCAGCTATCTAACAGAACGGTTGTCAATGTGTGCACTCAACTTCCAGAGTTAAACCCGTGTGTGGATTCAGCAGTCTGCAGAGACTTTCTCTGCAGAGTCCCAAAACAGGCGTTTTCAGCCCATTACCGGCATATGGAAGAAACAGCAGTAAGCACAGGGAAATATCTGCTTCTAAATCCAAAACGCAGCTATCTAACAGAACGGTTGTCAATGTGTGTACTCAACTTCCAGAGTTAAACCCGTGTGTGGATTCAGCAGTCTGCAGAGACTTTCTCTGCAGAGTCCCAAAACAGGCGTTTTCAGCCCATTACCGGCATATGGAAGAAACAGCAGTAAGCACAGGGAAATATCTGCTTCTAAATCCAAAACACAGCTATCTAACAGAACGGTTGTCAATGTGTGCACTCAACTTCCAGAGTTAAACCCGTGTGTGGATTCAGCAGTCTGCAGAGACTTTCTCTGCAGAGTCCCAAAACAGGCGTTTTCAGCCCAATTACCGGCATATGGAAGAAACAGCAGTAAGCACAGGGAAATATCTGCTTCTAAATCCAAAACGCAGCTATCTAACAGAACGGTTGTCAATGTGTGCACTCAACTTCCAGAGTTAAACCCGTGTGTGGATTCAGCAGTCTGCAGAGACTTTCTCTGCAGAGTCCCAAAACAGGCGTTTTCAGCCCATTACCGGCATATGGAAGAAACAGCAGTAAGCACAGGGAAATATCTGCTTCTAAATCCAAAACGCAGCTATCTAACAGAACGGTTGTCAATGTGTGCACTCAACTTCCAGAGTTAAACCCGTGTGTGGATTCAGCAGTCTGCAGAGACTTTCTCTGCAGAGTCCCAAAACAGGCGTTTTCAGCCCATTACCGGCATATGGAAGAAACAGCAGTAAGCACAGGGAAATATCTGCTTCTAAATCCAAAACGCAGCTATCTAACAGAACGGTTGTCAATGTGTGCACTCAACTTCCAGAGTTAAACCCGTGTGTGGATTCAGCAGTCTGCAAACACTTTCTATGCAGAGTCCCAAAACAGGCGTTTTCAGCCCATTACCGGCATATGGAAGAAACAGCAGTAAGCACAGGGAAATATCTGCTTCTAAATCCAAAACGCAGCGATCTAACAGAACGGTTGTCAATGTGTGCACTCAACTTCCAGAGTTAAACCCGTGTGTGGATTCAGCAGTCTGCAGAGACTTTCTCTGCAGAGTCCCAAAACAGGCGTTTTCAGCCCATTACCGGCATATGGAAGAAACAGCAGTAAGCACAGGGAAATATCTGCTTCTAAATCCAAAACGCAGCTATCTAACAGAACGGTTGTCAATGTGTGCACTCAACTTCCAGAGTTAAACCCGTGTGTGGATTCAGCAGTCTGCAAACACTTTCTCTGCAGAGTCCCAAAACAGGCGTTTTCAGCCCATTACTGGCATATGGAAGAAACAGCAGTAAGCACAGGGAAATATCTGTTTCTAAATCCAAAACGCAGCTATCTAACAGAACGGTTGTCAATGTGTGCACTCAACTTCCAGAGTTAAACCCGTGTGTGGATTCAGCAGTCTGCAGAGACTTTCTCTGCAGAGTCCCAAAACAGGCGTTTTCAGCCCATTACCGGCATATGGAAGAAACAGCAGTAAGCACAGGGAAATATCTGCTTCTAAATCCAAAACGCAGCTATCTAACAGAACGGTTGTCAATGTGTGCACTCAATTTCCAGAGTTAAACCCGTGTGTGGATTCAGCAGTCTGCAAACACTTTCTCTGCAGAGTCCCAAAACAGGTGTTTTCAGCCCATTACCGGCATATGGAAGAAACAGCAGTAAGCACAGGGAAACATCTGCTTCTAAATCCAAAACGCAGCTATCTAACAGAACAGTTGTCAATGTGTGCACTCAACTTCCAGAGTTAAACCCGTGTGTGGATTCAGCAGTCTGCAGAGACTTTCTCTGCAGAGTCCCAAAACAGGCGTTTTCAGCCCATTACCGGCATATGGAAGAAACAGCAGTAAGCACAGGGAAATATCTGCTTCTAAATCCAAAACGCAGCTATCTAACAGAACGATTGTCAATGTGTGCACTCAACTTCCAGAGTTAAACCCGTGTGTGGATTCAGCAGTCTGCAGAGACTTTCTCTGCAGAGTCCCAAGACAGGCGTTTTCAGCCCATTACCGGCATATGGAAGAAACAGCAGTAAGCACAGGGAAATATCTGCTTCTAAATCCAAAACGCAGCTATCTAACAGAACGGTTGTCAATGTGTGCACCTCAACTTCCAGAGTTAAACCCGTGTGTGGATTCAGCAGTCTGCAGAGACTTTCTCTGCAGAGTCCCAAAACAGGTGTTTTCAGCCCATTACCGGCATATGGAAGAAACAGCAGTAAGCACAGGGAAATATCTGCTTCTAAATCCAAAACGCAGCTATCTAACAGAACGGTTGTCAATGTGTGCACTCAACTTCCAGAGTTAAACCCGTGTGTGGATTCAGCAGTCTGCAGAGACTTTCTCTGCAGAGTCCCAAAACAGGCGTTTTCAGCCCATTACCGGCATATGGAAGAAACAGCAGTAAGCACAGGGAAATATCTGCTTCTAAATCCAAAACGCAGCTATCTAACAGAACGGTTGTCAATGTGTGCACTCAACTTCCAGAGTTAAACCCGTGTGTGGATTCAGCAGTCTGCAGAGACTTTCTCTGCAGAGTCCCAAAACAGGCGTTTTCAGCCCATTACCGGCATATGGAAGAAACAGCAGTAAGCACAGGGAAATATCTGCTTCTAAATCCAAAACGCAGCTATCTAACAGAACGGTTGTCAATGTGTGCACTCAACTTCCAGAGTTAAACCCGTGTGTGGATTCAGCAGTCTGCAAACACTTTCTCTGCAGAGTCCCAAAACAGGCGTTTTCAGCCCATTACCGGCATATGGAAGAAACAGCAGTAAGCACAGGGAAATATCTGCTTCTAAATCCAAAACGCAGCTATCTAACAGAACGGTTGTCAATGTGTGCACTCAACTTCCAGAGTTAAACCCGTGTGTGGATTCAGCAGTCTGCAGAGACTTTCTCTGCAGAGTCCCAAAACAGGCGTTTTCAGCCCATTACCGGCATATGGAAGAAACAGCAGTAAGCGCAGGGAAATATCTGCTTCTAAATCCAAAACGCAGCTATCTAACAGAACGGTTGTCAATGTGTGCACTCAACTTCCAGAGTTAAACCCGTGTGTGGATTCAGCAGTCTGCAGAGACTTTCTCTGCAGAGTCCCAAAACAGGCGTTTTCAGGCCATTACCGGCATATGGAAGAAACAGCAGTAAGCACAGGGAAATATCTGCTTCTAAATCCAAAACGCAGCTATCTAACAGAACGGTTGTCAATGTGTGCACTCAACTTCCAGAGTTAAACCCGTGTGTGGATTCAGCAGTCTGCAGAGACTTTCTCTGCAGAGTCCCAAAACAGGCGTTTTCAGCCCATTACCGGCATATGGAAGAAACAGCAGTAAGCACAGGGAAATATCTGCTTCTAAATCCAAAACGCAGCTATCTAACAGAACGGTTGTCAATGTGTGCACTCAACTTCCAGAGTTAAACCCGTGTGTGGATTCAGCAGTCTGCAGAGACTTTCTCTGCAGAGTCCCAAGACAGGCGTTTTCAGCCCATTACCGGCATATGGAAGAAACAGCAGTAAGCACAGGGAAATATCTGCTTCTAAATCCAAAACGCAGCTATCTAACAGAACGGTTGTCAATGTGTGCACTCAACTTCCAGAGTTAAACACGTGTGTGGATTCAGCAGTCTGCAGAGACTTTCTCTGCAGAGTCCCAAAACAGGCGTTTTCAGCCCATTACCGGCATATGGAAGAAACAGCAGTAAGCACAGGGAAATATCTGCTTCTAAATCCAAAACGCAGCTATCTAACAGAACGGTTGTCAATGTGTGCACTCAACTTCCAGAGTTAAACCCGTGTGTGGATTCAGCAGTCTGCAAACACTTTCTCTGCAGAGTCCCAAAACAGGCGTTTTCAGCCCATTACCGGCATATGGAAGAAACAGCAGTAAGCACAGGGAAATATCTGCTTCTAAATCCAAAACGCAGCTATCTAACAGAACGGTTGTCAATGTGTGCACTCAACTTCCAGAGTTAAACCCGTGTGTGGATTCAGCAGTCTGCAGAGACTTTCTCTGCAGAGTCCCAAAACAGGCGTTTTCAGCCCATTACCGGCATATGGAAGAAACAGCAGTAAGCACAGGGAAATATCTGCTTCTAAATCCAAAACGCAGCTATCTAACAGAACGGTTGTCAATGTGTGCACTCAACTTCCAGAGTTAAACCCGTGTGTGGATTCAGCAGTCTGCAGAGACTTTCTCTGCAGAGTCCCAAAACAGGCGTTTTCAGCCCATTACCGGCATATGGAAGAAACAGCAGTAAGCACAGGGAAATATCTGCTTCTAAATCCAAAACGCAGCTATCTAACAGAACGGTTGTCAATGTGTGCACTCAACTTCCAGAGTTAAACCCGTGTGTGGATTCAGCAGTCTGCAGAGACTTTCTCTGCAGAGTCCCAAAACAGGCGTTTTCAGCCCATTACCGGCATATGGAAGAAACAGCAGTAAGCACAGGGAAATATCTGCTTCTAAATCCAAAACGCAGCTATCTAACAGAACGGTTGTCAATGTGTGCACTCAACTTCCAGAGTTAAACCCGTGTGTGGATTCAGCAGTCTGCAGAGACTTTCTCTGCAGAGTCCCAAAACAGGCGTTTTCAGCCCATTACCGGCATATGGAAGAAACAGCAGTAAGCACAGGGAAATATCTGCTTCTAAATCCAAAACGCAGCTATCTAACAGAACGGTTGTCAATGTGTGCACTCAACTTCCAGAGTTAAACCCGTGTGTGGATTCAGCAGTCTGCAGAGACTTTCTCTGCAGAGTCCCAAAACAGGCGTTTTCAGCCCATTACCGGCATATGGAAGAAACAGCAGTAAGCACAGGGAAATATCTGCTTCTAAATCCAAAACACAGCTATCTAACAGAACGGTTGTCAATGTGTGCACTCAACTTCCAGAGTTAAACCCGTGTGTGGATTCAGCAGTCTGCAGAGACTTTCTCTGCAGAGTCCCAAAACAGGCGTTTTCAGCCCATTACCGGCATATGGAAGAAACAGCAGTAAGCACAGGGAAATATCTGCTTCTAAATCCAAAACGCAGCTATCTAACAGAACGGTTGTCAATGTGTGCACTCAACTTCCAGAGTTAAACCCGTGTGTGGATTCAGCAGTCTGCAGAGACTTTCTCTGCAGAGTCCCAAAACAGGCGTTTTCAGCCCATTACCGGCATATGGAAGAAACAGCAGTAAGCACAGGGAAATATCTGCTTCTAAATCCAAAACGCAGCTATCTAACAGAACGGTTGTCAATGTGTGCACTCAACTTCCAGAGTTAAACCCGTGTGTGGATTCAGCAGTCTGCAGAGACTTTCTCTGCAGAGTCCCAAGACAGGCGTTTTCAGCCCATTACCGGCATATGGAAGAAACAGCAGTAAGCACAGGGAAATATCTGCTTCTAAATCCAAAACGCAGCTATCTAACAGAACGGTTGTCAATGTGTGCACTCAACTTCCAGAGTTAAACCCGTGTGTGGATTCAGCAGTCTGCAGAGACTTTCTCTGCAGAGTCCCAAAACAGGCGTTTTCAGCCCATTACCGGCATATGGAAGAAACAGCAGTAAGCACAGGGAAATATCTGCTTCTAAATCCAAAACACAGCTATCTAACAGAACGGTTGTCAATGTGTGCACTCAACTTCCAGAGGTAAACCCGTGTGTGGATTCAGCAGTCTGCAGAGACTTTCTCTGCAGAGTCCCAAAACAGGCGTTTTCAGCCAATTACCAGCATATGGAAGAAACAGCAGTAAGCACAGGGAAATATCTGCTTCTAAATCCAAAACGCAGCTATCTAACAGAACGGTTGTCAATGTGTGCACTCAACTTCCAGAGTTAAACCCGTGTGTGGATTCAGCAGTCTGCAGAGACTTTCTCTGCAGAGTCCCAAAACAGGCGTTTTCAGCCCATTACCGGCATATGGAAGAAACAGCAGTAAGCACAGGGAAATATCTGCTTCTAAATCCAAAACGCAGCTATCTAACAGAACGGTTGTCAATGTGTGCACTCAACTTCCAGAGTTAAACCCGTGTGTGGATTCAGCAGTCTGCAAACACTTTCTCTGCAGAGTCCCAAAACAGGCGTTTTCAGCCCATTACCGGCATATGGAAGAAACAGCAGTAAGCACAGGGAAATATCTGCTTCTAAATCCAAAACGCAGCTATCTAACAGAACGGTTGTCAATGTGTGCACTCAACTTCCAGAGTTAAACCCGTGTGTGGATTCAGCAGTCTGCAGAGACTTTCTCTGCAGAGTCCCAAAACAGGCGTTTTCAGCCCATTACCGGCATATGGAAGAAACAGCAGTAAGCACAGGGAAATATCTGCTTCTAAATCCAAAACACAGCTATCTAACAGAACGGTTGTCAATGTGTGCACTCAACTTCCAGAGTTAAACCCGTGTGTGGATTCAGCAGTCTGCAGAGACTTTCTCTGCAGAGTCCCAAAACAGGCGTTTTCAGCCCATTACCGGCATATGGAAGAAACAGCAGTAAGCACAGGGAAATATCTGCTTCTAAATCCAAAACGCAGCTATCTAACAGAACGGTTGTCAATGTGTGCACTCAACTTCCAGAGTTAAACCCGTGTGTGGATTCAGCAGTCTGCAGAGACTTTCTCTGCAGAGTCCCAAAACAGGCGTTTTCAGCCCATTACCGGCATATGGAAGAAACAGCAGTAAGCACAGGGAAATATCTGCTTCTAAATCCAAAACGCAGCTATCTAACAGAACGGTTGTCAATGTGTGCACTCAACTTCCAGAGTTAAACACGTGTGTGGATTCAGCAGTCTGCAGAGACTTTCTCTGCAGAGTCCCAAGACAGGCGTTTTCAGCCCATTACCGGCATATGGAAGAAACAGCAGTAAGCACAGGGAAATATCTGCTTCTAAATCCAAAACGCAGCTATCTAACAGAACGGTTGTCAATGTGTGCACTCAACTTCCAGAGTTAAACCCGTGTGTGGATTCAGCAGTCTGCAGAGACTTTCTCTGCAGAGTCCCAAAACAGGCGTTTTCAGCCCATTACCGGCATATGGAAGAAACAGCAGTAAGCACAGGGAAATATCTGCTTCTAAATCCAAAACACAGCTATCTAACAGAACGGTTGTCAATGTGTGCACTCAACTTCCAGAGGTAAACCCGTGTGTGGATTCAGCAGTCTGCAGAGACTTTCTCTGCAGAGTCCCAAAACAGGCGTTTTCAGCCAATTACCAGCATATGGAAGAAACAGCAGTAAGCACAGGGAAATATCTGCTTCTAAATCCAAAACGCAGCTATCTAACAGAACGGTTGTCAATGTGTGCACTCAACTTCCAGAGTTAAACCCGTGTGTGGATTCAGCAGTCTGCAGAGACTTTCTCTGCAGAGTCCCAAAACAGGCGTTTTCAGCCCATTACCGGCATATGGAAGAAACAGCAGTAAGCACAGGGAAATATCTGCTTCTAAATCCAAAACGCAGCTATCTAACAGAACGGTTGTCAATGTGTGCACTCAACTTCCAGAGTTAAACCCGTGTGTGGATTCAGCAGTCTGCAAACACTTTCTCTGCAGAGTCCCAAAACAGGCGTTTTCAGCCCATTACCGGCATATGGAAGAAACAGCAGTAAGCACAGGGAAATATCTGCTTCTAAATCCAAAACGCAGCTATCTAACAGAACGGTTGTCAATGTGTGCACTCAACTTCCAGAGTTAAACCCGTGTGTGGATTCAGCAGTCTGCAGAGACTTTCTCTGCAGAGTCCCAAAACAGGCGTTTTCAGCCCATTACCGGCATATGGAAGAAACAGCAGTAAGCACAGGGAAATATCTGCTTCTAAATCCAAAACGCAGCTATCTAACAGAACGGTTGTCAATGTGTGCACTCAACTTCCAGAGTTAAACCCGTGTGTGGATTCAGCAGTCTGCAGAGACTTTCTCTGCAGAGTCCCAAAACAGGCGTTTTCAGCCCATTACCGGCATATGGAAGAAACAGCAGTAAGCACAGGGAAGTATCTGCTTCTAAATCCAAAACGCAGCTATCTAACAGAACGGTTGTCAATGTGTGCACTCAACTTCCAGAGTTAAACCCGTGTGTGGATTCAGCAGTCTGCAGAGACTTTCTCTGCAGAGTCCCAAAACAGGCGTTTTCAGCCCATTACCGGCATATGGAAGAAACAGCAGTAAGCACAGGGAAATATCTGCTTCTAAATCCAAAACGCAGCTATCTAACAGAACGGTTGTCAATGTGTGCACTCAACTTCCAGAGTTAAACCCGTGTGTGGATTCAGCAGTCTGCAGAGACTTTCTCTGCAGAGTCCCAAAACATGCGTTTTCAGCCCATTACCGGCATATGGAAGAAACAGCAGTAAGCACAGGGAAATATCTGCTTCTAAATCCAAAACGCAGCTATCTAACAGAACGGTTGTCAATGTGTGCACTCAACTTCCAGAGTTAAACCCGTGTGTGGATTCAGCAGTCTGCAAACACTTTCTCTGCAGAGTCCCAAAACAGGCGTTTTCAGCCCATTACCGGCATATGGAAGAAACAGCAGTAAGCACAGGGAAACATCTGCTTCTAAATCCAAAACGCAGCTATCTAACAGAACGGTTGTCAATGTGTGCACTCAACTTCCAGAGTTAAACCCGTGTGTGGATTCAGCAGTCTGCAAACACTTTCTCTGCAGAGTCCCAAAACAGGTGTTTTCAGCCCATTACCGGCATATGGAAGAAACAGCAGTCAGCACAGGGAAATATCTGCTTCTAAATCCAAAACGCAGCTATCTAACAGAACGGTTGTCAATGTGTGCACTCAACTTCCAGAGTTAAACCCGTGTGTGGATTCAGCAGTCTGCAGAGACTTTCTCTGCAGAGTCCCAAAACAGGCGTTTTCAGCCCATTACCGGCATATGGAAGAAACAGCAGTAAGCACAGGGAAATATCTGCTTCTAAATCCAAAACGCAGCTATCTAACAGAACGGTTGTCAATGTGTGCACTCAACTTCCAGAGTTAAACCCGTGTGTGGATTCAGCAGTCTGCAGAGACTTTCTCTGCAGAGTCCCAAAACAGGCGTTTTCAGGCCATTACCGGCATATGGAAGAAACAGCAGTAAGCACAGGGAAATATCTGCTTCTAAATCCAAAACGCAGCTATCTAACAGAACGGTTGTCAATGTGTGCACTCAACTTCCAGAGTTAAACCCGTGTGTGGATTCAGCAGTCTGCAGAGACTTTCTCTGCAGAGTCCCAAAACAGGCGTTTTCAGCCCATTACCGGCATATGGAAGAAACAGCAGTAAGCACAGGGAAATATCTGCTTCTAAATCCAAAACGCAGCTATCTAACAGAACGGTTGTCAATGTGTGCACTCAACTTCCAGAGTTAAACCCGTGTGTGGATTCAGCAGTCTGCAGAGACTTTCTCTGCAGAGTCCCAAAACAGGCGTTTTCAGCCCATTACCGGCATATGGAAGAAACAGCAGTAAGCACAGGGAAATATCTGCTTCTAAATCCAAAACGCAGCTATCTAACAGAACGGTTGTCAATGTGTGCACTCAACTTCCAGAGTTAAACCCGTGTGTGGATTCAGCAGTCTGCAGAGACTTTCTCTGCAGAGTCCCAAAACAGGCGTTTTCAGCCCATTACCGGCATATGGAAGAAACAGCAGTAAGCACAGGGAAATATCTGCTTCTAAATCCAAAACGCAGCTATCTAACAGAACGGTTGTCAATGTGTGCACTCAACTTCCAGAGTTAAACCCGTGTGTGGATTCAGCAGTCTGCAGAGACTTTCTCTGCAGAGTCCCAAGACAGGCGTTTTCAGCCCATTACCGGCATATGGAAGAAACAGCAGTAAGCACAGGGAAATATCTGCTTCTAAATCCAAAACGCAGCTATCTAACAGAACGGTTGTCAATGTGTGCACTCAACTTCCAGAGTTAAACCCGTGTGTGGATTCAGCAGTCTGCAGAGACTTTCTCTGCAGAGTCCCAAGACAGGCGTTTTCAGCCCATTACCGGCATATGGAAGAAACAGCAGTAAGCACAGGGAAATATCTGCTTCTAAATCCAAAACGCAGCTATCTAACAGAACGGTTGTCAATGTGTGCACTCAACTTCCAGAGTTAAACCCGTGTGTGGATTCAGCAGTCTGCAGAGACTTTCTCTGCAGAGTCCCAAAACAGGCGATTTCAGCCCATTACCGGCATATGGAAGAAACAGCAGTAAGCACAGGGAAATATCTGCTTCTAAATCCAAAACGCAGCTATCTAACAGAACGGTTGTCAATGTGTGCACTCAACTTCCAGAGTTAAACCCGTGTGTGGATTCAGCAGTCTGCAGAGACTTTCTCTGCAGAGTCCCAAAACAGGCGTTTTCAGCCCATTACCGGCATATGGAAGAAACAGAGTAAGCACAGGGAAATATCTGCTTCTAAATCCAAAACGCAGCTATCTAACAGAACGGTTGTCAATGTGTGCACTCTACTTCCAGAGTTAAACCCGTGTGTGGATTCAGCAGTCTGCAAACACTTTCTCTGCAGAGTCCCAAAACAGGTGTTTTCAGCCCATTACCGGCATATGGAAGAAACAGCAGTAAGCACAGGGAAACATCTGCTTCTAAATCCAAAACGCAGCTATCTAACAGAACGGTTGTCAATGTGTGCACTCAACTTCCAGAGTTAAACCCGTGTGTGGATTCAGCAGTCTGCAGAGACTTTCTCTGCAGAGTCCCAAAACAGGCGTTTTCAGCCCATTACCGGCATATGGAAGAAACAGCAGTAAGCACAGGGAAATATCTGCTTCTAAATCCAAAACGCAGCTATCTAACAGAACGGTTGTCAATGTGTGCACTCAACTTCCAGAGTTAAACCCGTGTGTGGATTCAGCAGTCTGCAGAGACTTTCTCTGCAGAGTCCCAAAACAGGCGTTTTCAGCCCATTACCGGCATATGGAAGAAACAGCAGTAAGCACAGGGAAATGTCTGCTTCTAAATCCAAAACACAGCTATCTAACAGAACGGTTGTCAATGTGTGCACTCAACTTCCAGAGTTAAACCCGTGTGTGGATTCAGCAGTCTGCAAACACTTTCTCTGCAGAGTCCCAAAACAGGTGTTTTCAGCCCATTACCGGCATATGGAAGAAACAGCAGTAAGCACAGGGAAATATCTGCTTCTAAATCCAAAACGCAGCTATCTAACAGAACGGTTGTCAATGTGTGCACTCAACTTCCAGAGTTAAACCCGTGTGTGGATTCAGCAGTCTGCAGAGACTTTCTCTGCAGAGTCCCAAAACAGGCGTTTTCAGCCCATTACCGGCATATGGAAGAAACAGCAGTAAGCACAGGGAAATATCTGCTTCTAAATCCAAAACGCAGCTATCTAACAGAACGGTTGTCAATGTGTGCACACAACTTCCAGAGTTAAACCCGTGTGTGGATTCAGCAGTCTGCAGAGACTTTCTCTGCAGAGTCCCAAAACAGGCGTTTTCAGCCCATTACCGGCATATGGAAGAAACAGCAGTAAGCACAGGGAAATATCTGCTTCTAAATCCAAAACGCAGCTATCTAACCAAACGGTTGTCAATGTGTGCACTCAACTTCCAGAGTTAAACCCGTGTGTGGATTCAGCAGTCTGCAGAGACATTCTCTGCAGAGTCCCAAAACAGGCGTTTTCAGCCCATTACCGGCATATGGAAGAAACAGCAGTAAGCACAGGGAAATATCTGCTTCTAAATCCAAAACGCAGCTATCTAACAGAACGGTTGTCAATGTGTGCACTCAACTTCCAGAGTTAAACCCGTGTGTGGATTCAGCAGTCTGCAGAGACTTTCTCTGCAGAGTCCCAAAACAGGCGTTTTCAGCCCATTACCGGCATATGGAAGAAACAGCAGTAAGCACAGGGAAATATCTGCTTCTAAATCCAAAACGCAGCTATCTAACAGAACGGTTGTCAATGTGTGCACTCAACTTCCAGAGTTAAACCCGTGTGTGGATTCAGCAGTCTGCAGAGACTTTCTCTGCACAGTCCCAAAACAGGCGTTTTCAGCCCATTACCGGCATATGGAAGAAACAGCAGTAAGCACAGGGAAATATCTGCTTCTAAATCCAAAACGCAGCTATCTAACAGAACGGTTGTCAATGTGTGCACTCAACTTCCAGAGTTAAACCCGTGTGTGGATTCAGCAGTCTGCAAACACTTTCTCTGCAGAGTCCCAAAACAGGCGTTTTCAGCCCATTACCGGCATATGGAAGAAACAGCAGTAAGCACAGGGAAATATCTGCTTCTAAATCCAAAACGCAGCTATCTAACAGAACGGTTGTCAATGTGTGCACTCAACTTCCAGAGTTAAACCCGTGTGTGGATTCAGCAGTCTGCAAACACTTTCTCTGCAGAGTCCCAAAACAGGCGTTTTCAGCCCATTACCGGCATATGGAAGAAACAGCAGTAAGCACAGGGAAATATCTGCTTCTAAATCCAAAACGCAGCTATCTAACAGAACGGTTGTCAATGTGTGCACTCAACTTCCAGAGTTAAACCCGTGTGTGGATTCAGCAGTCTGCAGAGACTTTCTCTGCAGAGTCCCAAAACAGGCGTTTTCAGCCCATTACCGGCATATGGAAGAAACAGCAGTAAGCACAGGGAAATATCTGCTTCTAAATCCAAAACGCAGCTATCTAACAGAACGGTTGTCAATGTGTGCACTCAACTTCCAGAGTTAAACCCGTGTGTGGATTCAGCAGTCTGCAGAGACTTTCTCTGCAGAGTCCCAAAACAGGCGTTTTCAGCCCATTACCGGCATATGGAAGAAACAGCAGTAAGCACAAGGAAATATCTGCTTCTAAATCCAAAACGCAGCTATCTAACAGAACGGTTGTCAATGTGTGCACTCAACTTCCAGAGTTAAACCCGTGTGTGGATTCAGAAGTCTGCAGAGACTTTCTCTGCAGAGTCCCAAAACAGGCGTTTTCAGCCCATTACCGGCATATGGAAGAAACAGCAGTAAGCACAGGGAAATATCTGCTTCTAAATCCAAAACGCAGCTATCTAACAGAACGGTTGTCAATGTGTGCACTCAACTTCCAGAGTTAAACCCGTGTGTGGATTCAGCAGTCTGCAGAGACTTTCTCTGCAGAGTCCCAAAACAGGCGTTTTCAGCCCATTACCGGCATATGGAAGAAACAGCAGTAAGCACAGGGAAATATCTGCTTCTAAATCCAAAACGCAGCTATCTAACAGAACGGTTGTCAATGTGTGCACTCAACTTCCAGAGTTAAACCCGTGTGTGGATTCAGCAGTCTGCAGAGACTTTCTCTGCAGAGTCCCAAAACAGGCGTTTTCAGCCCATTACCGGCATATGGAAGAAACAGCAGTAAGCACAGGGAAATATCTGCTTCTAAATCCAAAACGCAGCTATCTAACAGAACGGTTGTCAATGTGTGCACTCAACTTCCAGAGTTAAACCCGTGTGTGGATTCAGCAGTCTGCAAACACTTTCTCTGCAGAGTCCCAAAACAGGTGTTTTCAGCCCATTACCGGCATATGGAAGAAACAGCAGTAAGCACAGGGAAATATCTGCTTCTAAATCCAAAACGCAGCTATCTAACAGAACGGTTGTCAATGTGTGCACTCAACTTCCAGAGTTAAACCCGTGTGTGGATTCAGCAGTCTGCAGAGACTTTCTCTGCAGAGTCCCAAAACAGGCGTTTTCAGCCCATTACCGGCATATGGAAGAAACAGCAGTAAGCACAGGGAAATATCTGCTTCTAAATCCAAAACGCAGCTATCTAACAGAACGGTTGTCAATGTGTGCACTCAACTTCCAGAGTTAAACCCGTGTGTGGATTCAGCAGTCTGCAGAGACTTTCTCTGCAGAGTCCCAAAACAGGCGTTTTCAGCCCATTACCGGCATATGGAAGAAATAGCAGTAAGCACAGGGAAATATCTGCTTCTAAATCCAAAACGCAGCTATCTAACAGAACGGTTGTCAATGTGTGCACTCAACTTCCAGAGTTAAACCCGTGTATGGATTCAGCAGTCTGCAGAGACTTTCTCTGCAGAGTCCCAAAACAGGCGTTTTCAGCCCATTACCGGCATATGGAAGAAACAGCAGTAAGCACAGGGAAATATCTGCTTCTAAATCCAAAACGCAGCTATCTAACAGAACGGTTGTCAATGTGTGCACTCAACTTCCAGAGTTAAACCCGTGTGTGGATTCAGCAGTCTGCAGAGACTTTCTCTGCAGAGTCCCAAAACAGGCGTTTTCAGCCCATTACCGGCATATGGAAGAAACAGCAGTAAGCACAGGGAAATATCTGCTTCTAAATCCAAAACGCAGCTATCTAACAGAACGGTTGTCAATGTGTGCACTCAACTTCCAGAGTTAAACCCGTGTGTGGATTCAGCAGTCTGCAGAGACTTTCTCTGCAGAGTCCCAAAACAGGCGTTTTCAGCCCATTACCGGCATATGGAAGAAACAGCAGTAAGCACAGGGAAATATCTGCTTCTAAATCCAAAACGCAGCTATCTAACAGAACGGTTGTCAATGTGTGCACTCAACTTCCAGAGTTAAACCCGTGTGTGGATTCAGCAGTCTGCAGAGACTTTCTCTGCAGAGTCCCAAAACAGGCGTTTTCAGCCCATTACCGGCATATGGAAGAAACAGCAGTAAGCACAGGGAAGTATCTGCTTCTAAATCCAAAACGCAGCTATCTAACAGAACGGTTGTCAATGTGTGCACTCAACTTCCAGAGTTAAACCCGTGTGTGGATTCAGCAGTCTGCAAACACTTTCTCTGCAGAGTCCCAAAACAGGCGTTTTCAGCCCATTACCGGCATATGGAAGAAACAGCAGTAAGCACAGGGAAATATCTGCTTCTAAATCCAAAACGCAGCTATCTAACAGAACGGTTGTCAATGTGTGCGCTCAACTTCCAGAGTTAAACCCGTGTGTGGATTCAGCAGTCTGCAGAGACTTTCTCTGCAGAGTCCCAAAACAGGCGTTTTCAGCCCATTACCGGCATATGGAAGAAACAGCAGTAAGCACAGGGAAATATCTGCTTCTGAATCCAAAACGCAGCTATCTAACAGAACGGTTGTCAATGTGTGCACTCAACTTCCAGAGTTAAACCCGTGTGTGGATTCAGCAGTCTGCAGAGACTTTCTCTGCAGAGTCCCAAAACAGGCGTTTTCAGGCCATTACCGGCATATGGAAGAAACAGCAGTAAGCACAGGGAAATATCTGCTTCTAAATCCAAAACGCAGCTATCTAACAGAACGGTTGTCAATGTGTGCACTCAACTTCCAGAGTTAAACCCGTGTGTGGATTCAGCAGTCTGCAGAGACTTTCTCTGCAGAGTCCCAAAACAGGCGTTTTCAGCCCATTACCGGCATATGGAAGAAACAGCAGTAAGCACAGGGAAATATCTGCTTCTAAATCCAAAACGCAGCTATCTAACAGAACGGTTGTTAATGTGTGCACTCAACTTCCAGAGTTAAACCCGTGTGTGGATTCAGCAGCCTGCAGACACTTTCTCTGCAGAGTCCCAAAACAGGCGTTTTCAGCCCATTACCGGCATATGGAAGAAACAGCAGTAAGCACAGGGAAATATCTGCTTCTAAATCCAAAACGCAGCTATCTAACAGAACGGTTGTCAATGTGTGCACTCAACTTCCAGAGTTAAACCCGTGTGTGGATTCAGCAGTCTGCAAACACTTTCTCTGCAGAGTCCCAAAACAGGCGTTTTCAGCCCATTACCGGCATATGGAAGAAACAGCAGTAAGCACAGGGAAATATCTGCTTCTAAATCCAAAACGCAGCTATCTAACAGAACGGTTGTCAATGTGTGCACTCAACTTCCAGAGTTAAACCCGTGTGTGGATTCAGCAGTCTGCAGAGACTTTCTCTGCAGAGTCCCAAAACAGGCGTTTTCAGCCCATTACCGGCATATGGAAGAAACAGCAGTAAGCACAGGGAAACATCTGCTTCTAAATCCAAAACGCAGCTATCTAACAGAACGGTTGTCAATGTGTGCACTCAACTTCCAGAGTTAAACCCGTGTGTGGATTCAGCAGTCTGCAGAGACTTTCTCTGCAGAGTCCCAAAACAGGCGTTTTCAGCCCATTACCGGCATATGGAAGAAACAGCAGTAAGCACAGGGAAATATCTGCTTCTAAATCCAAAACGCAGCTATCTAACAGAACGGTTGTCAATGTGTGCACTCAACTTCCAGAGTTAAACCCGTGTGTGGATTCAGCAGTCTGCAAACACTTTCTCTGCAGAGTCCCAAAACAGGTGTTTTCAGCCCATTACCGGCATATGGAAGAAACAGCAGTAAGCACAGGAAAACATCTGCTTCTAAATCCAAAACGCAGCTATCTAACAGAACGGTTGTCAATGTGTGCACTCAACTTCCAGAGTTAAACCCGTGTGTGGATTCAGCAGTCTGCAGAGACTTTCTCTGCAGAGTCCCAAAACAGGCGTTTTCAGCCCATTACCGGCATATGGAAGAAACAGCAGTAAGCACAGGGAAATATCAGCTTCTAAATCCAAAACGCAGCTATCTAACAGAACGATTGTCAATGTGTGCACTCAACTTCCAGAGTTAAACCCGTGTGTGGATTCAGCAGTCTGCAGAGACTTTCTCTGCAGAGTCCCAAGACAGGCGTTTTCAGCCCATTACCGGCATATGGAAGAAACAGCAGTAAGCACAGGGAAATATCTGCTTCTAAATCCAAAACGCAGCTATCTAACAGAACGGTTGTCAATGTGTGCACTCAACTTCCAGAGTTAAACCCGTGTGTGGATTCAGCAGTCTGCAAACACTTTCTCTGCAGAGTCCCAAAACAGGTGTTTTCAGCCCATTACCGGCATATGGAAGAAACAGCAGTAAGCACAGGGAAATATCTGCTTCTAAATCCAAAACGCAGCTATCTAACAGAACGGTTGTCAATGTGTGCACTCAACTTCCAGAGTTAAACCCGTGTGTGGATTCAGCAGTCTGCAGAGACTTTCTCTGCAGAGTCCCAAAACAGGCGTTTTCAGCCCATTACCGGCATATGGAAGAAACAGCAGTAAGCACAGGGAAATATCTGCTTCTAAATCCAAAACGCAGCTATCTAACAGAACGGTTGTCAATGTGTGCACTCAACTTCCAGAGTTAAACCCGTGTGTGGATTCAGCAGTCTGCAGAGACTTTCTCTGCAGAGTCCCAAAACAGGCGTTTTCAGGCCATTACCGGCATATGGAAGAAACAGCAGTAAGCACAGGGAAATATCTGCTTCTAAATCCAAAACGCAGCTATCTAACAGAACGGTTGTCAATGTGTGCACTCAACTTCCAGAGTTAAACCCGTGTGTGGATTCAGCAGTCTGCAGACACTTTCTCTGCAGAGTCCCAAAACAGGCGTTTTCAGCCCATTACCGGCATATGGAAGAAACAGCAGTAAGCACAGGGAAATATCTGCTTCTAAATCCAAAACGCAGCTATCTAACAGAACGGTTGTCAATGTGTGCACTCAACTTCCAGAGTTAAACCCGTGTGTGGATTCAGCAGTCTGCAGAGACTTTCTCTGCAGAGTCCCAAAACAGGCGTTTTCAGCCCATTACCGGCATATGGAAGAAACAGCAGTAAGCACAGGGAAATATCTGCTTCTAAATCCAAAACGCAGCTATCTAACAGAACGGTTGTCAATGTGTGCACTCAACTTCCAGAGTTAAACCCGTGTGTGGATTCAGCAGTCTGCAGAGACTTTCTCTGCAGAGTCCCAAGACAGGCGTTTTCAGCCCATTACCGGCATATGGAAGAAACAGCAGTAAGCACAGGGAAATATCTGCTTCTAAATCCAAAACGCAGCTATCTAACAGAACGGTTGTCAATGTGTGCACTCAACTTCCAGAGTTAAACCCGTGTGTGGATTCAGCAGTCTGCAAACACTTTCTCTGCAGAGTCCCAAAACAGGCGTTTTCAGCCCATTACCGGCATATGGAAGAAACAGCAGTAAGCACAGTGAAATATCTGCTTCTAAATCCAAAACGCAGCTATCTAACAGAACGGTTGTCAATGTGTGCACTCAACTTCCAGAGTTAAACCCGTGTGTGGATTCAGCAGTCTGCAAACACTTTCTCTGCAGAGTCCCAAAACAGGCGTTTTCAGCCCATTACCGGCATATGGAAGAAACAGCAGTAAGCACAGGGAAATATCTGCTTCTAAATCCAAAACGCAGCTATCTAACAGAACGGTTGTCAATGTGTGCACTCAACTTCCAGAGTTAAACCCGTGTGTGGATTCAGCAGTCTGCAGAGACTTTCTCTGCAGAGTCCCAAAACAGGCGTTTTCAGCCCATTACCGGCATATGGAAGAAACAGCAGTAAGCACAGGGAAATATCTGCTTCTAAATCCAAAACGCAGCTATCTAACAGAACGGTTGTCAATGTGTGCACTCAACTTCCAGAGTTAAACCCGTGTGTGGATTCAGCAGTCTGCAAACACTTTCTCTGCAGAGTCCCAAAACAGGCGTTTTCAGCCCATTACCGGCATATGGAAGAAACAGCAGTAAGCACAGGGAAATATCTGCTTCTAAATCCAAAACGCAGCTATCTAACAGAACGGTTGTCAATGTGTGCACTCAACTTCCAGAGTTAAACCCGTGTGTGGATTCAGCAGTCTGCAGAGACTTTCTCTGCAGAGTCCCAAAACAGGCGTTTTCAGCCCATTACCGGCATATGGAAGAAACAGCAGTAAGCACAGGGAAATATCTGCTTCTGAATCCAAAACGCAGCTATCTAACAGAACGGTTGTCAATGTGTGCACTCAACTTCCAGAGTTAAACCCGTGTGTGGATTCAGCAGTCTGCAAACACTTTCTCTGCAGAGTCCCAAAACAGGTGTTTTCAGCCCATTACCGGCATATGGAAGAAACAGCAGTAAGCACAGGAAAACATCTGCTTCTAAATCCAAAACACAGCTATCTAACAGAACGGTTGTCAATGTGTGCACTCAACTTCCAGAGTTAAACCCGTGTGTGGATTCAGCAGTCTGCAGAGACTTTCTCTGCAGAGTCCCAAAACAGGCGTTTTCAGCCCATTACCGGCATATGGAAGAAACAGCAGTAAGCACAGGGAAATATCTGCTTCTAAATCCAAAACGCAGCTATCTAACAGAACGATTGTCAATGTGTGCACTCAACTTCCAGAGTTAAACCCGTGTGTGGATTCAGCAGTCTGCAGAGACTTTCTCTGCAGAGTCCCAAGACAGGCGTTTTCAGCCCATTACCGGCATATGGAAGAAACAGCAGTAAGCACAGGGAAATATCTGCTTCTAAATCCAAAACGCAGCTATCTAACAGAACGGTTGTCAATGTGTGCACTCAACTTCCAGAGTTAAACCCGTGTGTGGATTCAGCAGTCTGCAAACACTTTCTCTGCAGAGTCCCAAAACAGGTGTTTTCAGCCCATTACCGGCATATGGAAGAAACAGCAGTAAGCACAGGGAAATATCTGCTTCTAAATCCAAAACGCAGCTATCTAACAGAACGGTTGTCAATGTGTGCACTCAACTTCCAGAGTTAAACCCGTGTGTGGATTCAGCAGTCTGCAGAGACTTTCTCTGCAGAGTCCCAAAACAGGCGTTTTCAGCCCATTACCGGCATATGGAAGAAACAGCAGTAAGCACAGGGAAATATCTGCTTCTAAATCCAAAACGCAGCTATCTAACAGAACGGTTGTCAATGTGTGCACTCAACTTCCAGAGTTAAACCCGTGTGTGGATTCAGCAGTCTGCAGAGACTTTCTCTGCAGAGTCCCAAAACAGGCGTTTTCAGCCCATTACCGGCATATGGAAGAAACAGCAGTAAGCACAGGGAAATATCTGCTTCTAAATCCAAAACGCAGCTATCTAACAGAACGGTTGTCAATGTGTGCACTCAACTTCCAGAGTTAAACCCGTGTGTGGATTCAGCAGTCTGCAGAGACTTTCTCTGCAGAGTCCCAAAACAGGCGTTTTCAGCCCATTACCGGCATATGGAAGAAACAGCAGTAAGCACAGGGAAATATCTGCTTCTAAATCCAAAACGCAGCTATCTAACAGAACGGTTGTCAATGTGTGCACTCAACTTCCAGAGTTAAACCCGTGTGTGGATTCAGCAGTCTGCAGAGACTTTCTCTGCAGAGTCCCAAAACAGGCGTTTTCAGCCCATTACCGGCATATGGAAGAAACAGCAGTAAGCACAGGGAAATATCTGCTTCTAAATCCAAAACGCAGCTATCTAACAGAACGGTTGTCAATGTGTGCACTCAACTTCCAGAGTTAAACCCGTGTGTGGATTCAGCAGTCTGCAGAGACTTTCTCTGCAGAGTCCCAAAACAGGCGTTTTCAGCCCATTACCGGCATATGGAAGAAACAGCAGTAAGCACAGGGAAATATCTGCTTCTAAATCCAAAACGCAGCTATCTAACAGAACGGTTGTCAATGTGTGCACTCAACTTCCAGAGTTAAACCCGTGTGTGGATTCAGCAGTCTGCAGAGACTTTCTCTGCAGAGTCCCAAAACAGGCGTTTTCAGGCCATTACCGGCATATGGAAGAAACAGCAGTAAGCACAGGGAAATATCTGCTTCTAAATCCAAAACGCAGCTATCTAACAGAACGGTTGTCAATGTGTGCACTCAACTTCCAGAGTTAAACCCGTGTGTGGATTCAGCAGTCTGCAGAGACTTTCTCTGCAGAGTCCCAAAACAGGCGTTTTCAGCCCATTACCGGCATATGGAAGAAACAGCAGTAAGCACAGGGAAATATCTGCTTCTAAATCCAAAACGCAGCTATCTAACAGAACGGTTGTCAATGTGTGCACTCAACTTCCAGAGTTAAACCCGTGTGTGGATTCAGCAGTCTGCAGAGACTTTCTCTGCAGAGTCCCAAAACAGGCGTTTTCAGCCCATTACCGGCATATGGAAGAAACAGCAGTCAGCACAGGGAAATATCTGCTTCTAAATCCAAAACGCAGCTATCTAACAGAACGGTTGTCAATGTGTGCACTCAACTTCCAGAGTTAAACCCGTGTGTGGATTCAGCAGTCTGCAGAGACTTTCTCTGCAGAGTCCCAAAACAGGCGTTTTCAGCCCATTACCGGCATATGGAAGAAACAGCAGTAAGCACAGGGAAATATCTGCTTCTAAATCCAAAACGCAGCTATCTAACAGAACGGTTGTCAATGTGTGCACTCAACTTCCAGAGTAAAACCCGTGTGTGGATTCAGCAGTCTGCAAACACTTTCTCTGCAGAGTCCCAAAACAGGCGTTTTCAGCCCATTACCGGCATATGGAAGAAACAGCAGTAAGCACAGGGAAATATCTGCTTCTAAATCCAAAACGCAGCTATCTAACAGAACGGTTGTCAATGTGTGCACTCAACTTCCAGAGTTAAACCCGTGTGTGGATTCAGCAGTCTGCAGAGACTTTCTCTGCAGAGTCCCAAAACAGGCGTTTTCAGCCCATTACCGGCATATGGAAGAAACAGCAGTAAGCACAGGGAAATATCTGCTTCTAAATCCAAAACGCAGCTATCTAACAGAACGGTTGTCAATGTGTGCACTCAACTTCCAGAGTTAAACCCGTGTGTGGATTCAGCAGTCTGCAGAGACTTTCTCTGCAGAGTCCCAAAACAGGCGTTTTCAGCCCATTACCGGCATATGGAAGAAACAGCAGTAAGCACAGGGAAATATCTGCTTCTAAATCCAAAACGCAGCTATCTAACAGAACGGTTGTCAATGTGTGCACTCAACTTCCAGAGTTAAACCCGTGTGTGGATTCAGCAGTCTGCAGAGACTTTCTCTGCAGAGTCCCAAAACAGGCGTTTTCAGCCCATTACCGGCATATGGAAGAAACAGCAGTAAGCACAGGGAAATATCTGCTTCTAAATCCAAAACGCAGCTATCTAACAGAACGGTTGTCAATGTGTGCACTCAACTTCCAGAGTTAAACCCGTGTGTGGATTCAGCAGTCTGCAGAGACTTTCTCTGCAGAGTCCCAAAACAGGCGTTTTCAGCCCATTACCGGCATATGGAAGAAACAGCAGTAAGCACAGGGAAATATCTGCTTCTAAATCCAAAACGCAGCTATCTAACAGAACGGTTGTCAATGTGTGCACTCAACTTCCAGAGTTAAACCCGTGTGTGGATTCAGCAGTCTGCAGAGACTTTCTCTGCAGAGTCCCAAAACAGGCGTTTTCAGCCCATTACCGGCATATGGAAGAAACAGCAGTAAGCACAGGGAAATATCTGCTTCTAAATCCAAAACGCAGCTATCTAACAGAACGGTTGTCAATGTGTGCACTCAACTTCCAGAGTTAAACCCGTGTGTGGATTCAGCAGTCTGCAGAGACTTTCTCTGCAGAGTCCCAAGACAGGCGTTTTCAGCCCATTACTGGCATATGGAAGAAACAGCAGTAAGCACAGGGAAATATCTGCTTCTAAATCCAAAACGCAGCTATCTAACAGAACGGTTGTCAATGTGTGCACTCAACTTCCAGAGTTAAACCCGTGTGTGGATTCAGCAGTCTGCAAACACTTTCTCTGCAGAGTCCCAAAACAGGCGTTTTCAGCCCATTACCGGCATATGGAAGAAACAGCAGTAAGCACAGGGAAATATCTGCTTCTAAATCCAAAACGCAGCTATCTAACAGAACGGTTGTCAATGTGTGCACTCAACTTCCAGAGTTAAACCCGTGTGTGGATTCAGCAGTCTGCAAACACTTTCTCTGCAGAGTCCCAAAACAGGCGTTTTCAGCCCATTACCGGCATATGGAAGAAACAGCAGTAAGCACAGGGAAATATCTGCTTCTAAATCCAAAACGCAGCTATCTAACAGAACGGTTGTCAATGTGTGCACTCAACTTCCAGAGTTAAACCCGTGTGTGGATTCAGCAGTCTGCAGAGACTTTCTCTGCAGAGTCCCAAAACAGGCGTTTTCAGCCCATTACCGGCATATGGAAGAAACAGCAGTAAGCACAGGGAAATATCTGCTTCTAAATCCAAAACGCAGCTATCTAACAGAACGGTTGTCAATGTGTGCACTCAACTTCCAGAGTTAAACCCGTGTGTGGATTCAGCAGTCTGCAAACACTTTCTCTGCAGAGTCCCAAAACAGGCGTTTTCAGCCCATTACCGGCATATGGAAGAAACAGCAGTAAGCACAGGGAAATATCTGCTTCTAAATCCAAAACGCAGCTATCTAACAGAACGGTTGTCAATGTGTGCACTCAACTTCCAGAGTTAAACCCGTGTGTGGATTCAGCAGTCTGCAGAGACTTTCTCTGCAGAGTCCCAAAACAGGCGTTTTCAGCCCATTACCGGCATATGGAAGAAACAGCAGTAAGCACAGGGAAATATCTGCTTCTGAATCCAAAACGCAGCTATCTAACAGAACGGTTGTCAATGTGTGCACTCAACTTCCAGAGTTAAACCCGTGTGTGGATTCAGCAGTCTGCAAACACTTTCTCTGCAGAGTCCCAAAGCAGGTGTTTTCAGCCCATTACCGGCATATGGAAGAAACAGCAGTAAGCACAGGAAAACATCTGCTTCTAAATCCAAAACGCAGCTATCTAACAGAACGGTTGTCAATGTGTGCACTCAACTTCCAGAGTTAAACCCGTGTGTGGATTCAGCAGTCTGCAGAGACTTTCTCTGCAGAGTCCCAAAACAGGCGTTTTCAGCCCATTACCGGCATATGGAAGAAACAGCAGTAAGCACAGGGAAATATCTGCTTCTAAATCCAAAACGCAGCTATCTAACAGAACGATTGTCAATGTGTGCACTCAACTTCCAGAGTTAAACCCGTGTGTGGATTCAGCAGTCTGCAGAGACTTTCTCTGCAGAGTCCCAAGACAGGCGTTTTCAGCCCATTACCGGCATATGGAAGAAACAGCAGTAAGCACAGGGAAATATCTGCTTCTAAATCCAAAACGCAGCTATCTAACAGAACGGTTGTCAATGTGTGCACTCAACTTCCAGAGTTAAACCCGTGTGTGGATTCAGCAGTCTGCAGAGACTTTCTCTGCAGAGTCCCAAAACAGGCGTTTTCAGCCCATTACCGGCATATGGAAGAAACAGCAGTAAGCACAGGGAAATATCTGCTTCTAAATCCAAAACGCAGCTATCTAACAGAACGGTTGTCAATGTGTGCACTCAACTTCCAGAGTTAAACCCGTGTGTGGATTCAGCAGTCTGCAGAGACTTTCTCTGCAGAGTCCCAAAACAGGCGTTTTCAGCCCATTACCGGCATATGGAAGAAACAGCAGTAAGCACAGGGAAATATCTGCTTCTAAATCCAAAACGCAGCTATCTAACAGAACGGTTGTCAATGTGTGCACTCAACTTCCAGAGTTAAACCCGTGTGTGGATTCAGCAGTCTGCAGAGACTTTCTCTGCAGAGTCCCAAAACAGGCGTTTTCAGCCCATTACCGGCATATGGAAGAAACAGCAGTAAGCACAGGGAAATATCTGCTTCTAAATCCAAAACGCAGCTATCTAACAGAACGGTTGTCAATGTGTGCACTCAACTTCCAGAGTTAAACCCGTGTGTGGATTCAGCAGTCTGCAGAGACTTTCTCTGCAGAGTCCCAAAACAGGCGTTTTCAGGCCATTACCGGCATATGGAAGAAACAGCAGTAAGCACAGGGAAATATCTGCTTCTAAATCCAAAACGCAGCTATCTAACAGAACGGTTGTCAATGTGTGCACTCAACTTCCAGAGTTAAACCCGTGTGTGGATTCAGCAGTCTGCAGACACTTTCTCTGCAGAGTCCCAAAACAGGCGTTTTCAGCCCATTACCGGCATATGGAAGAAACAGCAGTAAGCACAGGGAAATATCTGCTTCTAAATCCAAAACGCAGCTATCTAACAGAACGGTTGTCAATGTGTGCACTCAACTTCCAGAGTTAAACCCGTGTGTGGATTCAGCAGTCTGCAGAGACTTTCTCTGCAGAGTCCCAAAACAGGCGTTTTCAGCCCATTACCGGCATATGGAAGAAACAGCAGTAAGCACAGGGAAATATCTGCTTCTAAATCCAAAACGCAGCTATCTAACAGAACGGTTGTCAATGTGTGCACTCAACTTCCAGAGTTAAACCCGTGTGTGGATTCAGCAGTCTGCAAACACTTTCTCTGCAGAGTCCCAAAACAGGCGTTTTCAGCCCATTACCGGCATATGGAAGAAACAGCAGTAAGCACAGGGAAATATCTGCTTCTAAATCCAAAACGCAGCTATCTAACAGAACGGTTGTCAATGTGTGCACTCAACTTCCAGAGTTAAACCCGTGTGTGGATTCAGCAGTCTGCAGAGACTTTCTCTGCAGAGTCCCAAAACAGGCGTTTTCAGCCCATTACCGGCATATGGAAGAAACAGCAGTAAGCACAGGGAAATATCTGCTTCTAAATCCAAAACGCAGCTATCTAACAGAACGGTTGTCAATGTGTGCACTCAACTTCCAGAGTTAAACCCGTGTGTGGATTCAGCAGTCTGCAGAGACTTTCTCTGCAGAGTCCCAAAACAGGCGTTTTCAGCCCATTACCGGCATATGGAAGAAACAGCAGTAAGCACAGGGAAATATCTGCTTCTAAATCCAAAACGCAGCTATCTAACAGAACGGTTGTCAATGTGTGCACTCAACTTCCAGAGTTAAACCCGTGTGTGGATTCAGCAGTCTGCAAACACTTTCTCTGCAGAGTCCCAAAACAGGCGTTTTCAGCCCATTACCGGCATATGGAAGAAACAGCAGTAAGCACAGGGAAATATCTGCTTCTAAATCCAAAACGCAGCTATCTAACAGAACGGTTGTCAATGTGTGCACTCAACTTCCAGAGTTAAACCCGTGTGTGGATTCAGCAGTCTGCAGAGACTTTCTCTGCAGAGTCCCAAAACAGGCGTTTTCAGCCCATTACCGGCATATGGAAGAAACAGCAGTAAGCACAGGGAAATATCTGCTTCTAAATCCAAAACGCAGCTATCTAACAGAACGGTTGTCAATGTGTGCACTCAACTTCCAGAGTTAAACCCGTGTGTGGATTCAGCAGTCTGCAAACACTTTCTCTGCAGAGTCCCAAAACAGGCGTTTTCAGCCCATTACCGGCATATGGAAGAAACAGCAGTAAGCACAGGGAAATATCTGCTTCTAAATCCAAAACGCAGCTATCTAACAGAACGGTTGTCAATGTGTGCACTCAACTTCCAGAGTTAAACCCGTGTGTGGATTCAGCAGTCTGCAGAGACTTTCTCTGCAGAGTCCCAAAACAGGCGTTTTCAGCCCATTACCGGCATATGGAAGAAACAGCAGTAAGCACAGGGAAATATCTGCTTCTGAATCCAAAACGCAGCTATCTAACAGAACGGTTGTCAATGTGTGCACTCAACTTCCAGAGTTAAACCCGTGTGTGGATTCAGCAGTCTGCAAACACTTTCTCTGCAGAGTCCCAAAACAGGTGTTTTCAGCCCATTACCGGCATATGGAAGAAACAGCAGTAAGCACAGGAAAACATCTGCTTCTAAATCCAAAACGCAGCTATCTAACAGAACGGTTGTCAATGTGTGCACTCAACTTCCAGAGTTAAACCCGTGTGTGGATTCAGCAGTCTGCAGAGACTTTCTCTGCAGAGTCCCAAAACAGGCGTTTTCAGCCCATTACCGGCATATGGAAGAAACAGCAGTAAGCACAGGGAAATATCTGCTTCTAAATCCAAAACGCAGCTATCTAACAGAACGATTGTCAATGTGTGCACTCAACTTCCAGAGTTAAACCCGTGTGTGGATTCAGCAGTCTGCAGAGACTTTCTCTGCAGAGTCCCAAGACAGGCGTTTTCAGCCCATTACCGGCATATGGAAGAAACAGCAGTAAGCACAGGGAAATATCTGCTTCTAAATCCAAAACGCAGCTATCTAACAGAACGGTTGTCAATGTGTGCACTCAACTTCCAGAGTTAAACCCGTGTGTGGATTCAGCAGTCTGCAGAGACTTTCTCTGCAGAGTCCCAAAACAGGCGTTTTCAGCCCATTACCGGCATATGGAAGAAACAGCAGTAAGCACAGGGAAATATCTGCTTCTAAATCCAAAACGCAGCTATCTAACAGAACGGTTGTCAATGTGTGCACTCAACTTCCAGAGTTAAACCCGTGTGTGGATTCAGCAGTCTGCAGAGACTTTCTCTGCAGAGTCCCAAAACAGGCGTTTTCAGCCCATTACCGGCATATGGAAGAAACAGCAGTAAGCACAGGGAAATATCTGCTTCTAAATCCAAAACGCAGCTATCTAACAGAACGGTTGTCAATGTGTGCACTCAACTTCCAGAGTTAAACCCGTGTGTGGATTCAGCAGTCTGCAGAGACTTTCTCTGCAGAGTCCCAAAACAGGCGTTTTCAGCCCATTACCGGCATATGGAAGAAACAGCAGTAAGCACAGGGAAATATCTGCTTCTAAATCCAAAACGCAGCTATCTAACAGAACGGTTGTCAATGTGTGCACTCAACTTCCAGAGTTAAACCCGTGTGTGGATTCAGCAGTCTGCAAACACTTTCTCTGCAGAGTCCCAAAACAGGCGTTTTCAGCCCATTACCGGCATATGGAAGAAACAGCAGTAAGCACAGGGAAATATCTGCTTCTAAATCCAAAACGCAGCTATCTAACAGAACGGTTGTCAATGTGTGCACTCAACTTCCAGAGTTAAACCCGTGTGTGGATTCAGCAGTCTGCAGAGACTTTCTCTGCAGAGTCCCAAAACAGGCGTTTTCAGCCCATTACCGGCATATGGAAGAAACAGCAGTAAGCACAGGGAAATATCTGCTTCTAAATCCAAAACGCAGCTATCTAACAGAACGGTTGTCAATGTGTGCACTCAACTTCCAGAGTTAAACCCGTGTGTGGATTCAGCAGTCTGCAGAGACTTTCTCTGCAGAGTCCCAAGACAGGCGTTTTCAGCCCATTACCGGCATATGGAAGAAACAGCAGTAAGCACAGGGAAATATCTGCTTCTAAATCCAAAACGCAGCTATCTAACAGAACGGTTGTCAATGTGTGCACTCAACTTCCAGAGTTAAACCCGTGTGTGGATTCAGCAGTCTGCAAACACTTTCTCTGCAGAGTCCCAAAACAGGAGTTTTCAGCCCATTACCGGCATATGGAAGAAACAGCAGTAAGCACAGGGAAATATCTGCTTCTAAATCCAAAACGCAGCTATCTAACAGAACGGTTGTCAATGTGTGCACTCAACTTCCAGAGTTAAACCCGTGTGTGGATTCAGCAGTCTGCAAACACTTTCTCTGCAGAGTCCCAAAACAGGCGTTTTCAGCCCATTACCGGCATATGGAAGAAACAGCAGTAAGCACAGGGAAATATCTGCTTCTAAATCCAAAACGCAGCTATCTAACAGAACGGTTGTCAATGTGTGCACTCAACTTCCAGAGTTAAACCCGTGTGTGGATTCAGCAGTCTGCAGAGACTTTCTCTGCAGAGTCCCAAAACAGGCGTTTTCAGCCCATTACCGGCATATGGAAGAAACAGCAGTAAGCACAGGGAAATATCTGCTTCTAAATCCAAAACGCAGCTATCTAACAGAACGGTTGTCAATGTGTGCACTCAACTTCCAGAGTTAAACCCGTGTGTGGATTCAGCAGTCTGCAAACACTTTCTCTGCAGAGTCCCAAGACAGGCGTTTTCAGCCCATTACCGGCATATGGAAGAAACAGCAGTAAGCACAGGGAAATATCTGCTTCTAAATCCAAAACGCAGCTATCTAACAGAACGGTTGTCAATGTGTGCACTCAACTTCCAGAGTTAAACCCGTGTGTGGATTCAGCAGTCTGCAGAGACTTTCTCTGCAGAGTCCCAAAACAGGCGTTTTCAGCCCATTACCGGCATATGGAAGAAACAGCAGTAAGCACAGGGAAATATCTGCTTCTAAATCCAAAACGCAGCTATCTAACAGAACGGTTGTCAATGTGTGCACTCAACTTCCAGAGTTAAACCCGTGTGTGGATTCAGCAGTCTGCAGAGACTTTCTCTGCAGAGTCCCAAAACAGGCGTTTTCAGCCCATTACCGGCATATGGAAGAAACAGCAGTAAGCACAGGGAAATATCTGCTTCTAAATCCAAAACGCAGCTATCTAACAGAACGGTTGTCAATGTGTGCACTCAACTTCCA
Source organism: Aotus nancymaae (assembly GCF_030222135.1). NCBI lineage: Eukaryota > Metazoa > Chordata > Mammalia > Primates > Aotidae > Aotus > Aotus nancymaae. The sequence continues at coordinate 35,370 of NW_026988867.1, forward strand.
GAGTTAAACCCGTGTGTGGATTCAGCAGTCTGCAAACACTTTCTCTGCAGAGTCCCAAAACAGGCGTTTTCAGCCCATTACCGGCATATGGAAGAAACAGCAGTAAGCACAGGGAAATATCTGCTTCTAAATCCAAAACGCAGCTATCTAACAGAACGGTTGTCAATGTGTGCACTCAACTTCCAGAGTTAAACCCGTGTGTGGATTCAGCAGTCTGCAGAGACTTTCTCTGCAGAGTCCCAAAACAGGCGTTTTCAGCCCATTACCGGCATATGGAAGAAACAGCAGTAAGCACAGGGAAATATCTGCTTCTAAATCCAAAACGCAGCTATCTAACAGAACGGTTGTCAATGTGTGCACTCAACTTCCAGAGTTAAACCCGTGTGTGGATTCAGCAGTCTGCAGAGACTTTCTCTGCAGAGTCCCAAAACAGGCGTTTTCAGCCCATTACCGGCATATGGAAGAAACAGCAGTAAGCACAGGGAAATATCTGCTTCTAAATCCAAAACGCAGCTATCTAACAGAACGGTTGTCAATGTGTGCACTCAACTTCCAGAGTTAAACCCGTGTGTGGATTCAGCAGTCTGCAGAGACTTTCTCTGCAGAGTCCCAAAACAGGCGTTTTCAGCCCATTACCGGCATATGGAAGAAACAGCAGTAAGCACAGGGAAATATCTGCTTCTAAATCCAAAACGCAGCTATCTAACAGAACAGTTGTCAATGTGTGCACTCAACTTCCAGAGTTAAACCCGTGTGTGGATTCAGCAGTCTGCAGAGACTTTCTCTGCAGAGTCCCAAAACAGGCGTTTTCAGCCCATTACCGGCATATGGAAGAAACAGCAGTAAGCACAGGGAAATATCTGCTTCTAAATCCAAAACGCAGCTATCTAACAGAACGGTTGTCAATGTGTGCACTCAACTTCCAGAGTTAAACCCGTGTGTGGATTCAGCAGTCTGCAGAGACTTTCTCTGCAGAGTCCCAAAACAGGCGTTTTCAGCCCATTACCGGCATATGGAAGAAACAGCAGTAAGCGCAGGGAAATATCTACTTCTAAATCCAAAACGCAGCTATCTAACAGAACGGTTGTCAATGTGTGCACTCAACTTCCAGAGTTAAACCCGTGTGTGGATTCAGCAGTCTGCAGAGACTTTCTCTGCAGAGTCCCAAAACAGGCGTTTTCAGGCCATTACCGGCATATGGAAGAAACAGCAGTAAGCACAGGGAAATATCTGCTTCTAAATCCAAAACGCAGCTATCTAACAGAACGGTTGTCAATGTGTGCACTCAACTTCCAGAGTTAAACCCGTGTGTGGATTCAGCAGTCTGCAGAGACTTTCTCTGCAGAGTCCCAAAACAGGCGTTTTCAGCCCATTACCGGCATATGGAAGAAACAGCAGTAAGCACAGGGAAATATCTGCTTCAAAATCCAAAACGCAGCTATCTAACAGAACGGTTGTCAATGTGTGCACTCAACTTCCAGAGTTAAACCCGTGTGTGGATTCAGCAGTCTGCAGAGACTTTCTCTGCAGAGTCCCAAAACAGGCGTTTTCAGCCCATTACCGGCATATGGAAGAAACAGCAGTAAGCACAGGGAAATATCTGCTTCTAAATCCAAAACGCAGCTATCTAACAGAACGGTTGTCAATGTGTGCACTCAACTTGCAGAGTTAAACCCGTGTGTGGATTCAGCAGTCTGCAGAGACTTTCTCTGCAGAGTCCCAAAACAGGCGTTTTCAGCCCATTACCGGCATATGGAAGAAACAGCAGTAAGCACAGGGAAATATCTGCTTCTAAATCCAAAACGCAGCTATCTAACAGAACGGTTGTCAATGTGTGCACTCAACTTCCAGAGTTAAACCCGTGTGTGGATTCAGCAGTCTGCAAACACTTTCTCTGCAGAGTCCCAAAACAGGCGTTTTCAGCCCATTACCGGCATATGGAAGAAACAGCAGTAAGCACAGGGAAATATCTGCTTCTAAATCCAAAACGCAGCTATCTAACAGAACGGTTGTCAATGTGTGCACTCAACTTCCAGAGTTAAACCCGTGTGTGGATTCAGCAGTCTGCAGAGACTTTCTCTGCAGAGTCCCAAAACAGGCGTTTTCAGCCCATTACCGGCATATGGAAGAAACAGCAGTAAGCACAGGGAAATATCTGCTTCTAAATCCAAAACGCAGCTATCTAACAGAACGGTTGTCAATGTGTGCACTCAACTTCCAGAGTTAAACCCGTGTGTGGATTCAGCAGTCTGCAGAGACTTTCTCTGCAGAGTCCCAAAACAGGCGTTTTCAGCCCATTACCGGCATATGGAAGAAACAGCAGTAAGCACAGGGAAATATCTGCTTCTAAATCCAAAACGCAGCTATCTAACAGAACGGTTGTCAATGTGTGCACTCAACTTCCAGAGTTAAACCCGTGTGTGGATTCAGCAGTCTGCAGAGACTTTCTCTGCAGAGTCCCAAAACAGGCGTTTTCAGCCCATTACCGGCATATGGAAGAAACAGCAGTAAGCACAGGGAAATATCTGCTTCTAAATCCAAAACGCAGCTATCTAACAGAACGGTTGTCAATGTGTGCACTCAACTTCCAGAGTTAAACCCGTGTGTGGATTCAGCAGTCTGCAGAGACTTTCTCTGCAGAGTCCCAAAACAGGCGTTTTCAGCCCATTACCGGCATATGGAAGAAACAGCAGTCAGCACAGGGAAATATCTGCTTCTAAATCCAAAACGCAGCTATCTAACAGAACGGTTGTCAATGTGTGCACTCAACTTCCAGAGTTAAACCCGTGTGTGGATTCAGCAGTCTGCAGAGACTTTCTCTGCAGAGTCCCAAAACAGGCGTTTTCAGCCCATTACCGGCATATGGAAGAAACAGCAGTAAGCACAGGGAAATATCTGCTTCTAAATCCAAAACACAGCTATCTAACAGAACGGTTGTCAATGTGTGCACTCAACTTCCAGAGTTAAACCCGCGTGTGGATTCAGCAGTCTGCAGAGACTTTCTCTGCAGAGTCCCAAAACAGGCGTTTTCAGCCCATTACCGGCATATGGAAGAAACAGCAGTAAGCACAGGGAAATATCTGCTTCTAAATCCAAAACGCAGCTATCTAACAGAACGGTTGTCAATGTGTGCACTCAACTTCCAGAGTTAAACCCGTGTGTGGATTCAGCAGTCTGCAGAGACTTTCTCTGCAGAGTCCCAAAACAGGCGTTTTCAGCCCATTACCGGCATATGGAAGAAACAGCAGTAAGCACAGGGAAATATCTGCTTCTAAATCCAAAACGCAGCTATCTAACAGAACGGTTGTCAATGTGTGCACTCAACTTCCAGAGTTAAACCCGTGTGTGGATTCAGCAGTCTGCAGAGACTTTCTCTGCAGAGTCCCAAGACAGGCGTTTTCAGCCCATTACCGGCATATGGAAGAAACAGCAGTAAGCACAGGGAAATATCTGCTTCTAAATCCAAAACGCAGCTATCTAACAGAACGGTTGTCAATGTGTGCACTCAACTTCCAGAGTTAAACCCGTGTGTGGATTCAGCAGTCTGCAGAGACTTTCTCTGCAGAGTCCCAAAACAGGCGTTTTCAGCCCATTACCGGCATATGGAAGAAACAGCAGTAAGCACAGGGAAATATCTGCTTCTAAATCCAAAACACAGCTATCTAACAGAACGGTTGTCAATGTGTGCACTCAACTTCCAGAGGTAAACCCGTGTGTGGATTCAGCAGTCTGCAGAGACTTTCTCTGCAGAGTCCCAAAACAGGCGTTTTCAGCCAATTACCAGCATATGGAAGAAACAGCAGTAAGCACAGGGAAATATCTGCTTCTAAATCCAAAACGCAGCTATCTAACAGAACGGTTGTCAATGTGTGCACTCAACTTCCAGAGTTAAACCCGTGTGTGGATTCAGCAGTCTGCAGAGACTTTCTCTGCAGAGTCCCAAAACAGGCGTTTTCAGCCCATTACCGGCATATGGAAGAAACAGCAGTAAGCACAGGGAAATATCTGCTTCTAAATCCAAAACGCAGCTATCTAACAGAACGGTTGTCAATGTGTGCACTCAACTTCCAGAGTTAAACCCGTGTGTGGATTCAGCAGTCTGCAAACACTTTCTCTGCAGAGTCCCAAAACAGGCGTTTTCAGCCCATTACCGGCATATGGAAGAAACAGCAGTAAGCACAGGGAAATATCTGCTTCTAAATCCAAAACGCAGCTATCTAACAGAACGGTTGTCAATGTGTGCACTCAACTTCCAGAGTTAAACCCGTGTGTGGATTCAGCAGTCTGCAGAGACTTTCTCTGCAGAGTCCCAAAACAGGCGTTTTCAGCCCATTACCGGCATATGGAAGAAACAGCAGTAAGCACAGGGAAATATCTGCTTCTAAATCCAAAACGCAGCTATCTAACAGAACGGTTGTCAATGTGTGCACTCAACTTCCAGAGTTAAACCCGTGTGTGGATTCAGCAGTCTGCAAACACTTTCTCTGCAGAGTCCCAAAACAGGCGTTTTCAGCCCATTACCGGCATATGGAAGAAACAGCAGTAAGCACAGGGAAATATCTGCTTCTAAATCCAAAACGCAGCTATCTAACAGAACGGTTGTCAATGTGTGCACTCAACTTCCAGAGTTAAACCCGTGTGTGGATTCAGCAGTCTGCAGAGACTTTCTCTGCAGAGTCCCAAAACAGGCGTTTTCAGCCCATTACCGGCATATGGAAGAAACAGCAGTAAGCACAGGGAAATATCTGCTTCTAAATCCAAAACGCAGCTATCTAACAGAACGGTTGTCAATGTGTGCACTCAACTTCCAGAGTTAAACCCGTGTGTGGATTCAGCAGTCTGCAGAGACTTTCTCTGCAGAGTCCCAAAACAGGCGTTTTCAGCCCATTACCGGCATATGGAAGAAACAGCAGTAAGCACAGGGAAATATCTGCTTCTAAATCCAAAACGCAGCTATCTAACAGAACGGTTGTCAATGTGTGCACTCAACTTCCAGAGTTAAACCCGTGTGTGGATTCAGCAGTCTGCAGAGACTTTCTCTGCAGAGTCCCAAAACAGGCGTTTTCAGCCCATTACCGGCATATGGAAGAAACAGCAGTAAGCACAGGGAAATATCTGCTTCTAAATCCAAAACGCAGCTATCTAACAGAACGGTTGTCAATGTGTGCACTCAACTTCCAGAGTTAAACCCGTGTGTGGATTCAGCAGTCTGCAGAGACTTTCTCTGCAGAGTCCCAAAACAGGCGTTTTCAGCCCATTACCGGCATATGGAAGAAACAGCAGTAAGCACAGGGAAATATCTGCTTCTAAATCCAAAACGCAGCTATCTAACAGAACGGTTGTCAATGTGTGCACTCAACTTCCAGAGTTAAACCCGTGTGTGGATTCAGCAGTCTGCAGAGACTTTCTCTGCAGAGTCCCAAAACAGGCGTTTTCAGCCCATTACCGGCATATGGAAGAAACAGCAGTAAGCACAGGGAAATATCTGCTTCTAAATCCAAAACACAGCTATCTAACAGAACGGTTGTCAATGTGTGCACTCAACTTCCAGAGTTAAACCCGCGTGTGGATTCAGCAGTCTGCAGAGACTTTCTCTGCAGAGTCCCAAAACAGGCGTTTTCAGCCCATTACCGGCATATGGAAGAAACAGCAGTAAGCACAGGGAAATATCTGCTTCTAAATCCAAAACGCAGCTATCTAACAGAACGGTTGTCAATGTGTGCACTCAACTTCCAGAGTTAAACCCGTGTGTGGATTCAGCAGTCTGCAGAGACTTTCTCTGCAGAGTCCCAAAACAGGCGTTTTCAGCCCATTACCGGCATATGGAAGAAACAGCAGTAAGCACAGGGAAATATCTGCTTCTAAATCCAAAACGCAGCTATCTAACAGAACGGTTGTCAATGTGTGCACTCAACTTCCAGAGTTAAACCCGTGTGTGGATTCAGCAGTCTGCAGAGACTTTCTCTGCAGAGTCCCAAGACAGGCGTTTTCAGCCCATTACCGGCATATGGAAGAAACAGCAGTAAGCACAGGGAAATATCTGCTTCTAAATCCAAAACGCAGCTATCTAACAGAACGGTTGTCAATGTGTGCACTCAACTTCCAGAGTTAAACCCGTGTGTGGATTCAGCAGTCTGCAGAGACTTTCTCTGCAGAGTCCCAAAACAGGCGTTTTCAGCCCATTACCGGCATATGGAAGAAACAGCAGTAAGCACAGGGAAATATCTGCTTCTAAATCCAAAACACAGCTATCTAACAGAACGGTTGTCAATGTGTGCACTCAACTTCCAGAGGTAAACCCGTGTGTGGATTCAGCAGTCTGCAGAGACTTTCTCTGCAGAGTCCCAAAACAGGCGTTTTCAGCCAATTACCAGCATATGGAAGAAACAGCAGTAAGCACAGGGAAATATCTGCTTCTAAATCCAAAACGCAGCTATCTAACAGAACGGTTGTCAATGTGTGCACTCAACTTCCAGAGTTAAACCCGTGTGTGGATTCAGCAGTCTGCAGAGACTTTCTCTGCAGAGTCCCAAAACAGGCGTTTTCAGCCCATTACCGGCATATGGAAGAAACAGCAGTAAGCACAGGGAAATATCTGCTTCTAAATCCAAAACGCAGCTATCTAACAGAACGGTTGTCAATGTGTGCACTCAACTTCCAGAGTTAAACCCGTGTGTGGATTCAGCAGTCTGCAAACACTTTCTCTGCAGAGTCCCAAAACAGGCGTTTTCAGCCCATTACCGGCATATGGAAGAAACAGCAGTAAGCACAGGGAAATATCTGCTTCTAAATCCAAAACGCAGCTATCTAACAGAACGGTTGTCAATGTGTGCACTCAACTTCCAGAGTTAAACCCGTGTGTGGATTCAGCAGTCTGCAGAGACTTTCTCTGCAGAGTCCCAAAACAGGCGTTTTCAGCCCATTACCGGCATATGGAAGAAACAGCAGTAAGCACAGGGAAATATCTGCTTCTAAATCCAAAACGCAGCTATCTAACAGAACGGTTGTCAATGTGTGCACTCAACTTCCAGAGTTAAACACGTGTGTGGATTCAGCAGTCTGCAGAGACTTTCTCTGCAGAGTCCCAAAACAGGCGTTTTCAGCCCATTACCGGCATATGGAAGAAACAGCAGTAAGCACAGGGAAGTATCTGCTTCTAAATCCAAAACGCAGCTATCTAACAGAACGGTTGTCAATGTGTGCACTCAACTTCCAGAGTTAAACCCGTGTGTGGATTCAGCAGTCTGCAGAGACTTTCTCTGCAGAGTCCCAAAACAGGCGTTTTCAGCCCATTACCGGCATATGGAAGAAACAGCAGTAAGCACAGGGAAATATCTGCTTCTAAATCCAAAACGCAGCTATCTAACAGAACGGTTGTCAATGTGTGCACTCAACTTCCAGAGTTAAACCCGTGTGTGGATTCAGCAGTCTGCAGAGACTTTCTCTGCAGAGTCCCAAAACATGCGTTTTCAGCCCATTACCGGCATATGGAAGAAACAGCAGTAAGCACAGGGAAATATCTGCTTCTAAATCCAAAACGCAGCTATCTAACAGAACGGTTGTCAATGTGTGCACTCAACTTCCAGAGTTAAACCCGTGTGTGGATTCAGCAGTCTGCAAACACTTTCTCTGCAGAGTCCCAAAACAGGCGTTTTCAGCCCATTACCGGCATATGGAAGAAACAGCAGTAAGCACAGGGAAACATCTGCTTCTAAATCCAAAACGCAGCTATCTAACAGAACGGTTGTCAATGTGTGCACTCAACTTCCAGAGTTAAACCCGTGTGTGGATTCAGCAGTCTGCAAACACTTTCTCTGCAGAGTCCCAAAACAGGTGTTTTCAGCCCATTACCGGCATATGGAAGAAACAGCAGTCAGCACAGGGAAATATCTGCTTCTAAATCCAAAACGCAGCTATCTAACAGAACGGTTGTCAATGTGTGCACTCAACTTCCAGAGTTAAACCCGTGTGTGGATTCAGCAGTCTGCAGAGACTTTCTCTGCAGAGTCCCAAAACAGGCGTTTTCAGCCCATTACCGGCATATGGAAGAAACAGCAGTAAGCACAGGGAAATATCTGCTTCTAAATCCAAAACGCAGCTATCTAACAGAACGGTTGTCAATGTGTGCACTCAACTTCCAGAGTTAAACCCGTGTGTGGATTCAGCAGTCTGCAGAGACTTTCTCTGCAGAGTCCCAAAACAGGCGTTTTCAGCCCATTACCGGCATATGGAAGAAACAGCAGTAAGCACAGGGAAATATCTGCTTCTAAATCCAAAACGCAGCTATCTAACAGAACGGTTGTCAATGTGTGCACTCAACTTCCAGAGTTAAACCCGTGTGTGGATTCAGCAGTCTGCAGAGACTTTCTCTGCAGAGTCCCAAAACAGGCGTTTTCAGCCCATTACCGGCATATGGAAGAAACAGCAGTAAGCACAGGGAAATATCTGCTTCTAAATCCAAAACGCAGCTATCTAACAGAACGGTTGTCAATGTGTGCACTCAACTTCCAGAGTTAAACCCGTGTGTGGATTCAGCAGTCTGCAGAGACTTTCTCTGCAGAGTCCCAAAACAGGCGTTTTCAGCCCATTACCGGCATATGGAAGAAACAGCAGTAAGCACAGGGAAATATCTGCTTCTAAATCCAAAACGCAGCTATCTAACAGAACGGTTGTCAATGTGTGCACTCAACTTCCAGAGTTAAACCCGTGTGTGGATTCAGCAGTCTGCAGAGACTTTCTCTGCAGAGTCCCAAAACAGGCGTTTTCAGCCCATTACCGGCATATGGAAGAAACAGCAGTAAGCACAGGGAAATATCTGCTTCTAAATCCAAAACACAGCTATCTAACAGAACGGTTGTCAATGTGTGCACTCAACTTCCAGAGTTAAACCCGCGTGTGGATTCAGCAGTCTGCAGAGACTTTCTCTGCAGAGTCCCAAAACAGGCGTTTTCAGCCCATTACCGGCATATGGAAGAAACAGCAGTAAGCACAGGGAAATATCTGCTTCTAAATCCAAAACGCAGCTATCTAACAGAACGGTTGTCAATGTGTGCACTCAACTTCCAGAGTTAAACCCGTGTGTGGATTCAGCAGTCTGCAGAGACTTTCTCTGCAGAGTCCCAAAACAGGCGTTTTCAGCCCATTACCGGCATATGGAAGAAACAGCAGTAAGCACAGGGAAATATCTGCTTCTAAATCCAAAACGCAGCTATCTAACAGAACGGTTGTCAATGTGTGCACTCAACTTCCAGAGTTAAACCCGTGTGTGGATTCAGCAGTCTGCAGAGACTTTCTCTGCAGAGTCCCAAGACAGGCGTTTTCAGCCCATTACCGGCATATGGAAGAAACAGCAGTAAGCACAGGGAAATATCTGCTTCTAAATCCAAAACGCAGCTATCTAACAGAACGGTTGTCAATGTGTGCACTCAACTTCCAGAGTTAAACCCGTGTGTGGATTCAGCAGTCTGCAGAGACTTTCTCTGCAGAGTCCCAAAACAGGCGTTTTCAGCCCATTACCGGCATATGGAAGAAACAGCAGTAAGCACAGGGAAATATCTGCTTCTAAATCCAAAACACAGCTATCTAACAGAACGGTTGTCAATGTGTGCACTCAACTTCCAGAGGTAAACCCGTGTGTGGATTCAGCAGTCTGCAGAGACTTTCTCTGCAGAGTCCCAAAACAGGCGTTTTCAGCCAATTACCAGCATATGGAAGAAACAGCAGTAAGCACAGGGAAATATCTGCTTCTAAATCCAAAACGCAGCTATCTAACAGAACGGTTGTCAATGTGTGCACTCAACTTCCAGAGTTAAACCCGTGTGTGGATTCAGCAGTCTGCAGAGACTTTCTCTGCAGAGTCCCAAAACAGGCGTTTTCAGCCCATTACCGGCATATGGAAGAAACAGCAGTAAGCACAGGGAAATATCTGCTTCTAAATCCAAAACGCAGCTATCTAACAGAACGGTTGTCAATGTGTGCACTCAACTTCCAGAGTTAAACCCGTGTGTGGATTCAGCAGTCTGCAAACACTTTCTCTGCAGAGTCCCAAAACAGGCGTTTTCAGCCCATTACCGGCATATGGAAGAAACAGCAGTAAGCACAGGGAAATATCTGCTTCTAAATCCAAAACGCAGCTATCTAACAGAACGGTTGTCAATGTGTGCACTCAACTTCCAGAGTTAAACCCGTGTGTGGATTCAGCAGTCTGCAGAGACTTTCTCTGCAGAGTCCCAAAACAGGCGTTTTCAGCCCATTACCGGCATATGGAAGAAACAGCAGTAAGCACAGGGAAATATCTGCTTCTAAATCCAAAACGCAGCTATCTAACAGAACGGTTGTCAATGTGTGCACTCAACTTCCAGAGTTAAACACGTGTGTGGATTCAGCAGTCTGCAGAGACTTTCTCTGCAGAGTCCCAAAACAGGCGTTTTCAGCCCATTACCGGCATATGGAAGAAACAGCAGTAAGCACAGGGAAGTATCTGCTTCTAAATCCAAAACGCAGCTATCTAACAGAACGGTTGTCAATGTGTGCACTCAACTTCCAGAGTTAAACCCGTGTGTGGATTCAGCAGTCTGCAGAGACTTTCTCTGCAGAGTCCCAAAACAGGCGTTTTCAGCCCATTACCGGCATATGGAAGAAACAGCAGTAAGCACAGGGAAATATCTGCTTCTAAATCCAAAACGCAGCTATCTAACAGAACGGTTGTCAATGTGTGCACTCAACTTCCAGAGTTAAACCCGTGTGTGGATTCAGCAGTCTGCAGAGACTTTCTCTGCAGAGTCCCAAAACATGCGTTTTCAGCCCATTACCGGCATATGGAAGAAACAGCAGTAAGCACAGGGAAATATCTGCTTCTAAATCCAAAACGCAGCTATCTAACAGAACGGTTGTCAATGTGTGCACTCAACTTCCAGAGTTAAACCCGTGTGTGGATTCAGCAGTCTGCAAACACTTTCTCTGCAGAGTCCCAAAACAGGCGTTTTCAGCCCATTACCGGCATATGGAAGAAACAGCAGTAAGCACAGGGAAACATCTGCTTCTAAATCCAAAACGCAGCTATCTAACAGAACGGTTGTCAATGTGTGCACTCAACTTCCAGAGTTAAACCCGTGTGTGGATTCAGCAGTCTGCAAACACTTTCTCTGCAGAGTCCCAAAACAGGTGTTTTCAGCCCATTACCGGCATATGGAAGAAACAGCAGTCAGCACAGGGAAATATCTGCTTCTAAATCCAAAACGCAGCTATCTAACAGAACGGTTGTCAATGTGTGCACTCAACTTCCAGAGTTAAACCCGTGTGTGGATTCAGCAGTCTGCAGAGACTTTCTCTGCAGAGTCCCAAAACAGGCGTTTTCAGCCCATTACCGGCATATGGAAGAAACAGCAGTAAGCACAGGGAAATATCTGCTTCTAAATCCAAAACGCAGCTATCTAACAGAACGGTTGTCAATGTGTGCACTCAACTTCCAGAGTTAAACCCGTGTGTGGATTCAGCAGTCTGCACAGACTTTCTCTGCAGAGTCCCAAAACAGGCGTTTTCAGCCCATTACCGGCATATGGAAGAAACAGCAGTAAGCACAGGGAAATATCTGCTTCTAAATCCAAAACGCAGCTATCTAACAGAACGGTTGTCAATGTGTGCACTCAACTTCCAGAGTTAAACCCGTGTGTGGATTCAGCAGTCTGCAGAGACTTTCTCTGCAGAGTCCCAAAACAGGCGTTTTCAGCCCATTACCGGCATATGGAAGAAACAGCAGTAAGCACAGGGAAATATCTGCTTCTAAATCCAAAACGCAGCTATCTAACAGAACGGTTGTCAATGTGTGCACTCAACTTCCAGAGTTAAACCCGTGTGTGGATTCAGCAGTCTGCAGAGACTTTCTCTGCAGAGTCCCAAAACAGGCGTTTTCAGCCCATTACCGGCATATGGAAGAAACAGCAGTAAGCACAGGGAAATATCTGCTTCTAAATCCAAAACGCAGCTATCTAACAGAACGGTTGTCAATGTGTGCACTCAACTTCCAGAGTTAAACCCGTGTGTGGATTCAGCAGTCTGCAGAGACTTTCTCTGCAGAGTCCCAAAACAGGCGTTTTCAGCCCATTACCGGCATATGGAAGAAACAGCAGTAAGCACAGGGAAATATCTGCTTCTAAATCCAAAACGCAGCTATCTAACAGAACGGTTGTCAATGTGTGCACTCAACTTCCAGAGTTAAACCCGTGTGTGGATTCAGCAGTCTGCAGAGACTTTCTCTGCAGAGTCCCAAGACAGGCGTTTTCAGCCCATTACCGGCATATGGAAGAAACAGCAGTAAGCACAGGGAAATATCTGCTTCTAAATCCAAAACGCAGCTATCTAACAGAACGGTTGTCAATGTGTGCACTCAACTTCCAGAGTTAAACCCGTGTGTGGATTCAGCAGTCTGCAGAGACTTTCTCTGCAGAGTCCCAAGACAGGCGTTTTCAGCCCATTACCGGCATATGGAAGAAACAGCAGTAAGCACAGGGAAATATCTGCTTCTAAATCCAAAACGCAGCTATCTAACAGAACGGTTGTCAATGTGTGCACTCAACTTCCAGAGTTAAACCCGTGTGTGGATACAGCAGTCTGCAGAGACTTTCTCTGCAGAGTCCCAAAACAGGCGTTTTCAGCCCATTACCGGCATATGGAAGAAACAGAGTAAGCACAGGGAAATATCTGCTTCTAAATCCAAAACGCAGCTATCTAACAGAACGGTTGTCAATGTGTGCACTCTACTTCCAGAGTTAAACCCGTGTGTGGATTCAGCAGTCTGCAAACACTTTCTCTGCAGAGTCCCAAAACAGGTGTTTTCAGCCCATTACCGGCATATGGAAGAAACAGCAGTAAGCACAGGGAAACATCTGCTTCTAAATCCAAAACGCAGCTATCTAACAGAACGGTTGTCAATGTGTGCACTCAACTTCCAGAGTTAAACCCGTGTGTGGATTCAGCAGTCTGCAGAGACTTTCTCTGCAGAGTCCCAAAACAGGCGTTTTCAGCCCATTACCGGCATATGGAAGAAACAGCAGTAAGCACAGGGAAATATCTGCTTCTAAATCCAAAACGCAGCTATCTAACAGAACGGTTGTCAATGTGTGCACTCAACTTCCAGAGTTAAACCCGTGTGTGGATTCAGCAGTCTGCAGAGACTTTCTCTGCAGAGTCCCAAGACAGGCGTTTTCAGCCCATTACCGGCATATGGAAGAAACAGCAGTAAGCACAGGGAAATATCTGCTTCTAAATCCAAAACGCAGCTATCTAACAGAACGGTTGTCAATGTGTGCACTCAACTTCCAGAGTTAAACCCGTGTGTGGATTCAGCAGTCTGCAAACACTTTCTCTGCAGAGTCCCAAAACAGGTGTTTTCAGCCCATTACCGGCATATGGAAGAAACAGCAGTAAGCACAGGGAAATATCTGCTTCTAAATCCAAAACGCAGCTATCTAACAGAACGGTTGTCAATGTGTGCACTCAACTTCCAGAGTTAAACCCGTGTGTGGATTCAGCAGTCTGCAGAGACTTTCTCTGCAGAGTCCCAAAACAGGCGTTTTCAGCCCATTACCGGCATATGGAAGAAACAGCAGTAAGCACAGGGAAATATCTGCTTCTAAATCCAAAACGCAGCTATCTAACAGAACGGTTGTCAATGTGTGCACACAACTTCCAGAGTTAAACCCGTGTGTGGATTCAGCAGTCTGCAGAGACTTTCTCTGCAGAGTCCCAAAACAGGCGTTTTCAGCCCATTACCGGCATATGGAAGAAACAGCAGTAAGCACAGGGAAATATCTGCTTCTAAATCCAAAACGCAGCTATCTAACCAAACGGTTGTCAATGTGTGCACTCAACTTCCAGAGTTAAACCCGTGTGTGGATTCAGCAGTCTGCAGAGACATTCTCTGCAGAGTCCCAAAACAGGCGTTTTCAGCCCATTACCGGCATATGGAAGAAACAGCAGTAAGCACAGGGAAATATCTGCTTCTAAATCCAAAACGCAGCTATCTAACAGAACAGTTGTCAATGTGTGCACTCAACTTCCAGAGTTAAACCCGTGTGTGGATTCAGAAGTCTGCAGAGACTTTCTCTGCAGAGTCCCAAAACAGGCGTTTTCAGCCCATTACCGGCATATGGAAGAAACAGCAGTAAGCACAGGGAAATATCTGCTTCTAAATCCAAAACGCAGCTATCTAACAGAACGGTTGTCAATGTGTGCACTCAACTTCCAGAGTTAAACCCGTGTGTGGATTCAGCAGTCTGCAAACACTTTCTCTGCAGAGTCCCAAAACAGGCGTTTTCAGCCCATTACCGGCATATGGAAGAAACAGCAGTAAGCACAGGGAAACATCTGCTTCTAAATCCAAAACGCAGCTATCTAACAGAACGGTTGTCAATGTGTGCACTCAACTTCCAGAGTTAAACCCGTGTGTGGATTCAGCAGTCTGCAAACACTTTCTCTGCAGAGTCCCAAAACAGGTGTTTTCAGCCCATTACCGGCATATGGAAGAAACAGCAGTCAGCACAGGGAAATATCTGCTTCTAAATCCAAAACGCAGCTATCTAACAGAACGGTTGTCAATGTGTGCACTCAACTTCCAGAGTTAAACCCGTGTGTGGATTCAGCAGTCTGCAGAGACTTTCTCTGCAGAGTCCCAAAACAGGCGTTTTCAGCCCATTACCGGCATATGGAAGAAACAGCAGTAAGCACAGGGAAATATCTGCTTCTAAATCCAAAACGCAGCTATCTAACAGAACGGTTGTCAATGTGTGCACTCAACTTCCAGAGTTAAACCCGTGTGTGGATTCAGCAGTCTGCACAGACTTTCTCTGCAGAGTCCCAAAACAGGCGTTTTCAGCCCATTACCGGCATATGGAAGAAACAGCAGTAAGCACAGGGAAATATCTGCTTCTAAATCCAAAACGCAGCTATCTAACAGAACGGTTGTCAATGTGTGCACTCAACTTCCAGAGTTAAACCCGTGTGTGGATTCAGCAGTCTGCAGAGACTTTCTCTGCAGAGTCCCAAAACAGGCGTTTTCAGCCCATTACCGGCATATGGAAGAAACAGCAGTAAGCACAAGGAAATATCTGCTTCTAAATCCAAAACGCAGCTATCTAACAGAACGGTTGTCAATGTGTGCACTCAACTTCCAGAGTTAAACCCGTGTGTGGATTCAGAAGTCTGCAGAGACTTTCTCTGCAGAGTCCCAAAACAGGCGTTTTCAGCCCATTACCGGCATATGGAAGAAACAGCAGTAAGCACAGGGAAATATCTGCTTCTAAATCCAAAACGCAGCTATCTAACAGAACGGTTGTCAATGTGTGCACTCAACTTCCAGAGTTAAACCCGTGTGTGGATTCAGCAGTCTGCAGAGACTTTCTCTGCAGAGTCCCAAAACAGGCGTTTTCAGCCCATTACCGGCATATGGAAGAAACAGCAGTAAGCACAGGGAAATATCTGCTTCTAAATCCAAAACGCAGCTATCTAACAGAACGGTTGTCAATGTGTGCACTCAACTTCCAGAGTTAAACCCGTGTGTGGATTCAGCAGTCTGCAGAGACTTTCTCTGCAGAGTCCCAAAACAGGCGTTTTCAGCCCATTACCGGCATATGGAAGAAACAGCAGTAAGCACAGGGAAATATCTGCTTCTAAATCCAAAACGCAGCTATCTAACAGAACGGTTGTCAATGTGTGCACTCAACTTCCAGAGTTAAACCCGTGTGTGGATTCAGCAGTCTGCAAACACTTTCTCTGCAGAGTCCCAAAACAGGTGTTTTCAGCCCATTACCGGCATATGGAAGAAACAGCAGTAAGCACAGGGAAATATCTGCTTCTAAATCCAAAACGCAGCTATCTAACAGAACGGTTGTCAATGTGTGCACTCAACTTCCAGAGTTAAACCCGTGTGTGGATTCAGCAGTCTGCAGAGACTTTCTCTGCAGAGTCCCAAAACAGGCGTTTTCAGCCCATTACCGGCATATGGAAGAAACAGCAGTAAGCACAGGGAAATATCTGCTTCTAAATCCAAAACGCAGCTATCTAACAGAACGGTTGTCAATGTGTGCACTCAACTTCCAGAGTTAAACCCGTGTGTGGATTCAGCAGTCTGCAGAGACTTTCTCTGCAGAGTCCCAAAACAGGCGTTTTCAGCCCATTACCGGCATATGGAAGAAACAGCAGTAAGCACAGGGAAATATCTGCTTCTAAATCCAAAACGCAGCTATCTAACAGAACGGTTGTCAATGTGTGCACTCAACTTCCAGAGTTAAACCCGTGTGTGGATTCAGCAGTCTGCAAACACTTTCTCTGCAGAGTCCCAAAACAGGTGTTTTCAGCCCATTACCGGCATATGGAAGAAACAGCAGTAAGCACAGGGAAATATCTGCTTCTAAATCCAAAACGCAGCTATCTAACAGAACGGTTGTCAATGTGTGCACTCAACTTCCAGAGTTAAACCCGTGTGTGGATTCAGCAGTCTGCAGAGACTTTCTCTGCAGAGTCCCAAAACAGGCGTTTTCAGCCCATTACCGGCATATGGAAGAAACAGCAGTAAGCACAGGGAAATATCTGCTTCTAAATCCAAAACGCAGCTATCTAACAGAACGGTTGTCAATGTGTGCACTCAACTTCCAGAGTTAAACCCGTGTGTGGATTCAGCAGTCTGCAAACACTTTCTCTGCAGAGTCCCAAAACAGGTGTTTTCAGCCCATTACCGGCATATGGAAGAAACAGCAGTAAGCACAGGGAAATATCTGCTTCTAAATCCAAAACGCAGCTATCTAACAGAACGGTTGTCAATGTGTGCACTCAACTTCCAGAGTTAAACCCGTGTGTGGATTCAGCAGTCTGCAGAGGCTTTCTCTGCAGAGTCCCAAAACAGGCGTTTTCAGCCCATTACCGGCATATGGAAGAAACAGCAGTAAGCACAGGGAAATATCTGCTTCTAAATCCAAAACGCAGCTATCTAACAGAACGGTTGTCAATGTGTGCACTCAACTTCCAGAGTTAAACCCGTGTGTGGATTCAGCAGTCTGCAGAGACTTTCTCTGCAGAGTCCCAAAACAGGCGTTTTCAGCCCATTACCGGCATATGGAAGAAACAGCAGTAAGCACAGGGAAATATCTGCTTCTAAATCCAAAACGCAGCTATCTAACAGAATGGTTGTCAATGTGTGCACTCAACTTCCAGAGTTAAACCCGTGTGTGGATTCAGCAGTCTGCAGAGACTTTCTCTGCAGAGTCCCAAAACAGGCGTTTTCAGCCCATTACCGGCATATGGAAGAAACAGCAGTAAGCACAGGGAAATATCTGCTTCTAAATCCAAAACGCAGCTATCTAACAGAACGGTTGTCAATGTGTGCACTCAACTTCCAGAGTTAAACCCGTGTGTGGATTCAGCAGTCTGCAGAGACTTTCTCTGCAGAGTCCCAAAACAGGTGTTTTCAGCCCATTACCGGCATATGGAAGAAACAGCAGTAAGCACAGGGAAACATCTGCTTCTAAATCCAAAACGCAGTTATCTAACAGAACGGTTGTCAATGTGTGCACTCAACTTCCAGAGTTAAACCCCTGTGTGGATTCAGCAGTCTGCAGAGACTTTCTCTGCAGAGTCCCAAAACAGGCGTTTTCAGCCCATTACCGGCATATGGAAGAAACAGCAGTAAGCACAGGGAAATATCTGCTTCTAAATCCAAAACGCAGCTATCTAACAGAACGATTGTCAATGTGTGCACTCAACTTCCAGAGTTAAACCCGTGTGTGGATTCAGCAGTCTGCAAACACTTTCTCTGCAGAGTCCCAAAACAGGTGTTTTCAGCCCATTACCGGCATATGGAAGAAACAGCAGTAAGCACAGGGAAATATCTGCTTCTAAATCCAAAACGCAGCTATCTAACAGAACGGTTGTCAATGTGTGCACTCAACTTCCAGAGTTAAACCCGTGTGTGGATTCAGCAGTCTGCAAACACTTTCTCTGCAGAGTCCCAAAACAGGTGTTTTCAGCCCATTACCGGCATATGGAAGAAACAGCAGTAAGCACAGGGAAATATCTGCTTCTAAATCCAAAACGCAGCTATCTAACAGAACGGTTGTCAATGTGTGCACTCAACTTCCAGAGTTAAACCCGTGTGTGGATTCAGCAGTCTGCAGAGACTTTCTCTGCAGAGTCCCAAAACAGGCGTTTTCAGCCCATTACCGGCATATGGAAGAAACAGCAGTAAGCACAGGGAAATATCTGCTTCTAAATCCAAAACGCAGCTATCTAACAGAACGGTTGTCAATGTGTGCACTCAACTTCCAGAGTTAAACCCGTGTGTGGATTCAGCAGTCTGCAGAGACTTTCTCTGCAGAGTCCCAAAACAGGCGTTTTCAGCCCATTACCGGCATATGGAAGAAACAGCAGTAAGCACAGGGAAATATCTGCTTCTAAATCCAAAACGCAGCTATCTAACAGAACGGTTGTCAATGTGTGCACTCAACTTCCAGAGTTAAACCCGTGTGTGGATTCAGCAGTCTGCAGAGACTTTCTCTGCAGAGTCCCAAAACAGGCGTTTTCAGCCCATTACCGGCATATGGAAGAAACAGCAGTAAGCACAGGGAAATATCTGCTTCTAAATCCAAAACGCAGCTATCTAACAGAACGGTTGTCAATGTGTGCACTCAACTTCCAGAGTTAAACCCGTGTGTGGATTCAGCAGTCTGCAGAGACTTTCTCTGCAGAGTCCCAAAACAGGCGTTTTCAGCCCATTACCGGCATATGGAAGAAACAGCAGTAAGCACAGGGAAATATCTGCTTCTAAATCCAAAACGCAGCTATCTAACAGAACGGTTGTCAATGTGTGCACTCAACTTCCAGAGTTAAACCCGTGTGTCGATTCAGCAGTCTGCAAACACTTTCTCTGCAGAGTCCCAAAACAGGCGTTTTCAGCCCATTACCGGCATATGGAAGAAACAGCAGTAAGCACAGGGAAATATCTGCTTCTAAATCCAAAACGCAGCTATCTAACAGAACGGTTGTCAATGTGTGCGCTCAACTTCCAGAGTTAAACCCGTGTGTGGATTCAGCAGTCTGCAGAGACTTTCTCTGCAGAGTCCCAAAACAGGCGTTTTCAGCCCATTACCGGCATATGGAAGAAACAGCAGTAAGCACAGGGAAATATCTGCTTCTGAATCCAAAACGCAGCTATCTAACAGAACGGTTGTCAATGTGTGCACTCAACTTCCAGAGTTAAACCCGTGTGTGGATTCAGCAGTCTGCAGAGACTTTCTCTGCAGAGTCCCAAAACAGGCGTTTTCAGGCCATTACCGGCATATGGAAGAAACAGCAGTAAGCACAGGGAAATATCTGCTTCTAAATCCAAAACGCAGCTATCTAACAGAACGGTTGTCAATGTGTGCACTCAACTTCCAGAGTTAAACCCGTGTGTGGATTCAGCAGTCTGCAGAGACTTTCTCTGCAGAGTCCCAAAACAGGCGTTTTCAGCCCATTACCGGCATATGGAAGAAACAGCAGTAAGCACAGGGAAATATCTGCTTCTAAATCCAAAACGCAGCTATCTAACAGAACGGTTGTCAATGTGTGCACTCAACTTCCAGAGTTAAACCCGTGTGTGGATTCAGCAGCCTGCAGACACTTTCTCTGCAGAGTCCCAAAACAGGCGTTTTCAGCCCATTACCGGCATATGGAAGAAACAGCAGTAAGCACAGGGAAATATCTGCTTCTAAATCCAAAACGCAGCTATCTAACAGAACGGTTGTCAATGTGTGCACTCAACTTCCAGAGTTAAACCCGTGTGTGGATTCAGCAGTCTGCAAACACTTTCTCTGCAGAGTCCCAAAACAGGCGTTTTCAGGCCATTACCGGCATATGGAAGAAACAGCAGTAAGCACAGGGAAATATCTGCTTCTAAATCCAAAACGCAGCTATCTAACAGAACGGTTGTCAATGTGTGCACTCAACTTCCAGAGTTAAACCCGTGTGTGGATTCAGCAGTCTGCAGAGACTTTCTCTGCAGAGTCCCAAAACAGGCGTTTTCAGCCCATTACCGGCATATGGAAGAAACAGCAGTAAGCACAGGGAAACATCTGCTTCTAAATCCAAAACGCAGCTATCTAACAGAACGGTTGTCAATGTGTGCACTCAACTTCCAGAGTTAAACCCGTGTGTGGATTCAGCAGTCTGCAAACACTTTCTCTGCAGAGTCCCAAAACAGGCGTTTTCAGCCCATTACCGGCATATGGAAGAAACAGCAGTAAGCACAGGGAAATATCTGCTTCTAAATCCAAAACGCAGCTATCTAACAGAACGGTTGTCAATGTGTGCACTCAACTTCCAGAGTTAAACCCGTGTGTGGATTCAGCAGTCTGCACAGACTTTCTCTGCAGAGTCCCAAAACAGGCGTTTTCAGCCCATTACCGGCATATGGAAGAAACAGCAGTAAGCACAGGGAAATATCTGCTTCTAAATCCAAAACGCAGCTATCTAACAGAACGGTTGTCAATGTGTGCACTCAACTTCCAGAGTTAAACCCGTGTGTGGATTCAGCAGTCTGCAAACACTTTCTCTGCAGAGTCCCAAAACAGGTGTTTTCAGCCCATTACCGGCATATGGAAGAAACAGCAGTAAGCACAGGAAAACATCTGCTTCTAAATCCAAAACGCAGCTATCTAACAGAACGGTTGTCAATGTGTGCACTCAACTTCCAGAGTTAAACCCGTGTGTGGATTCAGCAGTCTGCAGAGACTTTCTCTGCAGAGTCCCAAAACAGGCGTTTTCAGCCCATTACCGGCATATGGAAGAAACAGCAGTAAGCACAGGGAAATATCAGCTTCTAAATCCAAAACGCAGCTATCTAACAGAACGATTGTCAATGTGTGCACTCAACTTCCAGAGTTAAACCCGTGTGTGGATTCAGCAGTCTGCAGAGACTTTCTCTGCAGAGTCCCAAGACAGGCGTTTTCAGCCCATTACCGGCATATGGAAGAAACAGCAGTAAGCACAGGGAAATATCTGCTTCTAAATCCAAAACGCAGCTATCTAACAGAACGGTTGTCAATGTGTGCACTCAACTTCCAGAGTTAAACCCGTGTGTGGATTCAGCAGTCTGCAAACACTTTCTCTGCAGAGTCCCAAAACAGGTGTTTTCAGCCCATTACCGGCATATGGAAGAAACAGCAGTAAGCACAGGGAAATATCTGCTTCTAAATCCAAAACGCAGCTATCTAACAGAACGGTTGTCAATGTGTGCACTCAACTTCCAGAGTTAAACCCGTGTGTGGATTCAGCAGTCTGCAGAGACTTTCTCTGCAGAGTCCCAAAACAGGCGTTTTCAGCCCATTACCGGCATATGGAAGAAACAGCAGTAAGCACAGGGAAATATCTGCTTCTAAATCCAAAACGCAGCTATCTAACAGAACGGTTGTCAATGTGTGCACTCAACTTCCAGAGTTAAACCCGTGTGTGGATTCAGCAGTCTGCAGAGACTTTCTCTGCAGAGTCCCAAAACAGGCGTTTTCAGGCCATTACCGGCATATGGAAGAAACAGCAGTAAGCACAGGGAAATATCTGCTTCTAAATCCAAAACGCAGCTATCTAACAGAACGGTTGTCAATGTGTGCACTCAACTTCCAGAGTTAAACCCGTGTGTGGATTCAGCAGTCTGCAGACACTTTCTCTGCAGAGTCCCAAAACAGGCGTTTTCAGCCCATTACCGGCATATGGAAGAAACAGCAGTAAGCACAGGGAAATATCTGCTTCTAAATCCAAAACGCAGCTATCTAACAGAACGGTTGTCAATGTGTGCACTCAACTTCCAGAGTTAAACCCGTGTGTGGATTCAGCAGTCTGCAGAGACTTTCTCTGCAGAGTCCCAAAACAGGCGTTTTCAGCCCATTACCGGCATATGGAAGAAACAGCAGTAAGCACAGGGAAATATCTGCTTCTAAATCCAAAACGCAGCTATCTAACAGAACGGTTGTCAATGTGTGCACTCAACTTCCAGAGTTAAACCCGTGTGTGGATTCAGCAGTCTGCAGAGACTTTCTCTGCAGAGTCCCAAGACAGGCGTTTTCAGCCCATTACCGGCATATGGAAGAAACAGCAGTAAGCACAGGGAAATATCTGCTTCTAAATCCAAAACGCAGCTATCTTACAGAACGGTTGTCAATGTGTGCACTCAACTTCCAGAGTTAAACCCGTGTGTGGATTCAGCAGTCTGCAAACACTTTCTCTGCAGAGTCCCAAAACAGGCGTTTTCAGCCCATTACCGGCATATGGAAGAAACAGCAGTAAGCACAGGGAAATATCTGCTTCTAAATCCAAAACGCAGCTATCTAACAGAACGGTTGTCAATGTGTGCACTCAACTTCCAGAGTTAAACCCGTGTGTGGATTCAGCAGTCTGCAAACACTTTCTCTGCAGAGTCCCAAAACAGGCGTTTTCAGCCCATTACCGGCATATGGAAGAAACAGCAGTAAGCACAGGGAAATATCTGCTTCTAAATCCAAAACGCAGCTATCTAACAGAACGGTTGTCAATGTGTGCACTCAACTTCCAGAGTTAAACCCGTGTGTGGATTCAGCAGTCTGCAGAGACTTTCTCTGCAGAGTCCCAAAACAGGCGTTTTCAGCCCATTACCGGCATATGGAAGAAACAGCAGTAAGCACAGGGAAATATCTGCTTCTAAATCCAAAACGCAGCTATCTAACAGAACGGTTGTCAATGTGTGCACTCAACTTCCAGAGTTAAACCCGTGTGTGGATTCAGCAGTCTGCAAACACTTTCTCTGCAGAGTCCCAAAACAGGCGTTTTCAGCCCATTACCGGCATATGGAAGAAACAGCAGTAAGCACAGGGAAATATCTGCTTCTAAATCCAAAACGCAGCTATCTAACAGAACGGTTGTCAATGTGTGCACTCAACTTCCAGAGTTAAACCCGTGTGTGGATTCAGCAGCCTGCAGAGACTTTCTCTGCAGAGTCCCAAAACAGGCGTTTTCAGCCCATTACCGGCATATGGAAGAAACAGCAGTAAGCACAGGGAAATATCTGCTTCTGAATCCAAAACGCAGCTATCTAACAGAACGGTTGTCAATGTGTGCACTCAACTTCCAGAGTTAAACCCGTGTGTGGATTCAGCAGTCTGCAAACACTTTCTCTGCAGAGTCCCAAAACAGGTGTTTTCAGCCCATTACCGGCATATGGAAGAAACAGCAGTAAGCACAGGAAAACATCTGCTTCTAAATCCAAAACGCAGCTATCTAACAGAACGGTTGTCAATGTGTGCACTCAACTTCCAGAGTTAAACCCGTGTGTGGATTCAGCAGTCTGCAGAGACTTTCTCTGCAGAGTCCCAAAACAGGCGTTTTCAGCCCATTACCGGCATATGGAAGAAACAGCAGTAAGCACAGGGAAATATCTGCTTCTAAATCCAAAACGCAGCTATCTAACAGAACGATTGTCAATGTGTGCACTCAACTTCCAGAGTTAAACCCGTGTGTGGATTCAGCAGTCTGCAGAGACTTTCTCTGCAGAGTCCCAAGACAGGCGTTTTCAGCCCATTACCGGCATATGGAAGAAACAGCAGTAAGCACAGGGAAATATCTGCTTCTAAATCCAAAACGCAGCTATCTAACAGAACGGTTGTCAATGTGTGCACTCAACTTCCAGAGTTAAACCCGTGTGTGGATTCAGCAGTCTGCAAACACTTTCTCTGCAGAGTCCCAAAACAGGTGTTTTCAGCCCATTACCGGCATATGGAAGAAACAGCAGTAAGCACAGGGAAATATCTGCTTCTAAATCCAAAACGCAGCTATCTAACAGAACGGTTGTCAATGTGTGCACTCAACTTCCAGAGTTAAACCCGTGTGTGGATTCAGCAGTCTGCAGAGACTTTCTCTGCAGAGTCCCAAAACAGGCGTTTTCAGCCCATTACCGGCATATGGAAGAAACAGCAGTAAGCACAGGGAAATATCTGCTTCTAAATCCAAAACGCAGCTATCTAACAGAACGGTTGTCAATGTGTGCACTCAACTTCCAGAGTTAAACCCGTGTGTGGATTCAGCAGTCTGCAGAGACTTTCTCTGCAGAGTCCCAAAACAGGCGTTTTCAGCCCATTACCGGCATATGGAAGAAACAGCAGTAAGCACAGGGAAATATCTGCTTCTAAATCCAAAACGCAGCTATCTAACAGAACGGTTGTCAATGTGTGCACTCAACTTCCAGAGTTAAACCCGTGTGTGGATTCAGCAGTCTGCAGAGACTTTCTCTGCAGAGTCCCAAAACAGGCGTTTTCAGCCCATTACCGGCATATGGAAGAAACAGCAGTAAGCACAGGGAAATATCTGCTTCTAAATCCAAAACGCAGCTATCTAACAGAACGGTTGTCAATGTGTGCACTCAACTTCCAGAGTTAAACCCGTGTGTGGATTCAGCAGTCTGCAGAGACTTTCTCTGCAGAGTCCCAAAACAGGCGTTTTCAGCCCATTACCGGCATATGGAAGAAACAGCAGTAAGCACAGGGAAATATCTGCTTCTAAATCCAAAACGCAGCTATCTAACAGAACGGTTGTCAATGTGTGCACTCAACTTCCAGAGTTAAACCCGTGTGTGGATTCAGCAGTCTGCAGAGACTTTCTCTGCAGAGTCCCAAGACAGGCGTTTTCAGCCCATTACCGGCATATGGAAGAAACAGCAGTAAGCACAGGGAAATATCTGCTTCTAAATCCAAAACGCAGCTATCTAACAGAACGGTTGTCAATGTGTGCACTCAACTTCCAGAGTTAAACCCGTGTGTGGATTCAGCAGTCTGCAGAGACTTTCTCTGCAGAGTCCCAAAACAGGCGTTTTCAGCCCATTACCGGCATATGGAAGAAACAGCAGTCAGCACAGGGAAATATCTGCTTCTAAATCCAAAACGCAGCTATCTAACAGAACGGTTGTCAATGTGTGCACTCAACTTCCAGAGTTAAACCCGTGTGTGGATTCAGCAGTCTGCAGAAACTTTCTCTGCAGAGTCCCAAAACAGGCGTTTTCAGCCCATTACCGGCATATGGAAGAAACAGCAGTAAGCACAGGGAAATATCTGCTTCTAAATCCAAAACGCAGCTATCTAACAGAACGGTTGTCAATGTGTGCACTCAACTTCCAGAGTAAAACCCGTGTGTGGATTCAGCAGTCTGCAGAGACTTTCTCTGCAGAGTCCCAAAACAGGCGTTTTCAGCCCATTACCGGCATATGGAAGAAACAGCAGTAAGCACAGGGAAATATCTGCTTCTAAATCCAAAACGCAGCTATCTAACAGAACGGTTGTCAATGTGTGCACTCAACTTCCAGAGTTAAACCCGTGTGTGGATTCAGCAGTCTGCAGAGACTTTCTCTGCAGAGTCCCAAAACAGGCGTTTTCAGCCCATTACCGGCATATGGAAGAAACAGCAGTAAGCACAGGGAAATATCTGCTTCTAAATCCAAAACGCAGCTATCTAACAGAACGGTTGTCAATGTGTGCACTCAACTTCCAGAGTTAAACCCGTGTGTGGATTCAGCAGTCTGCAAACACTTTCTCTGCAGAGTCCCAAAACAGGCGTTTTCAGCCCATTACCGGCATATGGAAGAAACAGCAGTAAGCACAGGGAAATATCTGCTTCTAAATCCAAAACGCAGCTATCTAACAGAACGGTTGTCAATGTGTGCACTCAACTTCCAGAGTTAAACCCGTGTGTGGATTCAGCAGTCTGCAAACACTTTCTCTGCAGAGTCCCAAAACAGGCGTTTTCAGCCCATTACCGGCATATGGAAGAAACAGCAGTAAGCACAGGGAAATATCTGCTTCTAAATCCAAAACGCAGCTATCTAACAGAACGGTTGTCAATGTGTGCACTCAACTTCCAGAGTTAAACCCGTGTGTGGATTCAGCAGTCTGCAGAGACTTTCTCTGCAGAGTCCCAAAACAGGCGTTTTCAGCCCATTACCGGCATATGGAAGAAACAGCAGTAAGCACAGGGAAATATCTGCTTCTAAATCCAAAACGCAGCTATCTAACAGAACGGTTGTCAATGTGTGCACTCAACTTCCAGAGTTAAACCCGTGTGTGGATTCAGCAGTCTGCAAACACTTTCTCTGCAGAGTCCCAAAACAGGCGTTTTCAGCCCATTACCGGCATATGGAAGAAACAGCAGTAAGCACAGGGAAATATCTGCTTCTAAATCCAAAACGCAGCTATCTAACAGAACGGTTGTCAATGTGTGCACTCAACTTCCAGAGTTAAACCCGTGTGTGGATTCAGCAGTCTGCAAACACTTTCTCTGCAGAGTCCCAAAACAGGTGTTTTCAACCCATTACCGGCATATGGAAGAAACAGCAGTAAGCACAGGGAAACATCTGCTTCTAAATCCAAAACGCAGCTATCTAACAGAACGGTTGTCAATGTGTGCACTCAACTTCCAGAGTTAAACCCGTGTGTGGATTCAGCAGTCTGCAGAGACTTTCTCTGCAGAGTCCCAAAACAGGCGTTTTCAGCCCATTACCGGCATATGGAAGAAACAGCAGTAAGCACAGGGAAATATCTGCTTCTAAATCCAAAACGCAGCTATCTAACAGAACGGTTGTCAATGTGTGCACTCAACTTCCAGAGTTAAACCCGTGTGTGGATTCAGCAGTCTGCAAACACTTTCTCTGCAGAGTCCCAAAACAGGCGTTTTCAGCCCATTACCGGCATATGGAAGAAACAGCAGTAAGCACAGGGAAATATCTGCTTCTAAATCCATAACGCAGCTATCTAACAGAACGGTTGTCAATGTGTGCACTCAACTTCCAGAGTTAAACCCGTGTGTGGATTCAGCAGTCTGCAGAGACTTTCTCTGCAGAGTCCCAAAACAGGCGTTTTCAGCCCATTACCGGCATATGGAAGAAACAGCAGTAAGCACAGGGAAATATCTGCTTCTAAATCCAAAACGCAGCTATCTAACAGAACGGTTGTCAATGTGTGCACTCAACTTCCAGAGTTAAACCCGTGTGTGGATTCAGCAGTCTGCAGAGACTTTCTCTGCAGAGTCCCAAAACAGGCGTTTTCAGCCCATTACCGGCATATGGAAGAAACAGCAGTAAGCACAGGGAAATATCTGCTTCTAAATCCAAAACGCAGCTATCTAACAGAACGGTTGTCAATGTGTGCACTCAACTTCCAGAGTTAAACCCGTGTGTGGATTCAGCAGTCTGCAGAGAATTTCTCTGCAGAGTCCCAAAACAGGCGTTTTCAGCCCATTACCGGCATATGGAAGAAACAGCAGTAAGCACAGGGAAATATCTGCTTCTAAATCCAAAACGCAGCTATCTAACAGAACGGTTGTCAATGTGTGCACTCAACTTCCAGAGTTAAACCCGTGTGTGGATTCAGCAGTCTGCAGAGACTTTCTCTGCAGAGTCCCAAAACAGGCGTTTTCAGCCCATTACCGGCATATGGAAGAAACAGCAGTAAGCACAGGGAAATATCTGCTTCTAAATCCAAAACGCAGCTATCTAACAGAACGGTTGTCAATGTGTGCACTCAACTTCCAGAGTTAAACCCGTGTGTGGATTCAGCAGTCTGCAGAGACTTTCTCTGCAGAGTCCCAAAACAGGCGTTTTCAGCCCATTACCGGCATATGGAAGAAACAGCAGTAAGCACAGGGAAATATCTGCTTCTAAATCCAAAACGCAGCTATCTAACAGAACGGTTGTCAATGTGTGCACTCAACTTCCAGAGTTAAACCCGTGTGTGGATTCAGCAGTCTGCAGAGACTTTCTCTGCAGAGTCCCAAAACAGGCGTTTTCAGCCCATTACCGGCATATGGAAGAAACAGCAGTAAGCACAGGGAAATATCTGCTTCTAAATCCAAAACGCAGCTATCTAACAGAACGGTTGTCAATGTGTGCACTCAACTTCCAGAGTTAAACCCGTGTGTGGATTCAGCAGTCTGCAGAGACTTTCTCTGCAGAGTCCCAAAGCAGGCGTTTTCAGCCCATTACCGGCATATGGAAGAAACAGCAGTAAGCACAGGGAAATATCTGCTTCTAAATCCAAAACGCAGCTATCTAACGGAACGGTTGTCAATGTGTGCACTCAACTTCCAGAGTTAAACCCGTGTG
Source organism: Aotus nancymaae (assembly GCF_030222135.1). Classification (NCBI taxonomy): domain Eukaryota; kingdom Metazoa; phylum Chordata; class Mammalia; order Primates; family Aotidae; genus Aotus; species Aotus nancymaae. The sequence goes on from NW_026988867.1 coordinate 63,505, forward strand.
TGGATTCAGCAGTCTGCAAACACTTTCTCTGCAGAGTCCCAAAACAGGCGTTTTCAGCCCATTACCGGCATATGGAAGAAACAGCAGTAAGCACAGGGAAATATCTGATTCTAAATCCAAAACGCAGCTATCTAACAGAACGGTTGTCAATGTGTGCACTCAACTTCCAGAGTTAAACCCGTGTGTGGATTCAGCAGTCTGCAGAGACTTTCTCTGCAGAGTCCCAAAACAGGCGTTTTCAGCCCATTACCGGCATATGGAAGAAACAGCAGTAAGCACAGGGAAATATCTGCTTCTAAATCCAAAACGCAGCTATCTAACAGAACGGTTGTCAATGTGTGCACTCAACTTCCAGAGTTAAACCCGTGTGTGGATTCAGCAGTCTGCAAACACTTTCTCTGCAGAGTCCCAAAACAGGTGTTTTCAGCCCATTACCGGCATATGGAAGAAACAGCAGTAAGCACAGGGAAACATCTGCTTCTAAATCCAAAACGCAGCTATCTAACAGAACGGTTGTCAATGTGTGCACTCAACTTCCAGAGTTAAACCCGTGTGTGGATTCAGCAGTCTGCAGAGACTTTCTCTGCAGAGTCCCAAAACAGGCGTTTTCAGCCCATTACCGGCATATGGAAGAAACAGCAGTAAGCACAGGGAAATATCTGCTTCTAAATCCAAAACGCAGCTATCTAACAGAACGATTGTCAATGTGTGCACTCAACTTCCAGAGTTAAACCCGTGTGTGGATTCAGCAGTCTGCAGAGACTTTCTCTGCAGAGTCCCAAGACAGGCGTTTTCAGCCCATTACCGGCATATGGAAGAAACAGCAGTAAGCACAGGGAAATATCTGCTTCTAAATCCAAAACGCAGCTATCTAACAGAACGGTTGTCAATGTGTGCACTCAACTTCCAGAGTTAAACCCGTGTGTGGATTCAGCAGTCTGCAAACACTTTCTCTGCAGAGTCCCAAAACAGGTGTTTTCAGCCCATTACCGGCATATGGAAGAAACAGCAGTAAGCACAGGGAAATATCTGCTTCTAAATCCAAAACGCAGCTATCTAACAGAACGGTTGTCAATGTGTGCACTCAACTTCCAGAGTTAAACCCGTGTGTGGATTCAGCAGTCTGCAGAGACTTTCTCTGCAGAGTCCCAAAACAGGCGTTTTCAGCCCATTACCGGCATATGGAAGAAACAGCAGTAAGCACAGGGAAATATCTGCTTCTAAATCCAAAACGCAGCTATCTAACAGAACGGTTGTCAATGTGTGCACTCAACTTCCAGAGTTAAACCCGTGTGTAGATTCAGCAGTCTGCAGAGACTTTCTCTGCAGAGTCCCAAAACAGGCGTTTTCAGCCCATTACCGGCATATGGAAGAAACAGCAGTAAGCACAGGGAAATATCTGCTTCTAAATCCAAAACGCAGCTATCTAACAGAACGGTTGTCAATGTGTGCACTCAACTTCCAGAGTTAAACCCGTGTGTGGATTCAGCAGTCTGCAGAGACTTTCTCTGCAGAGTCCCAAAACAGGCGTTTTCAGCCCATTACCGGCATATGGAAGAAACAGCAGTAAGCACAGGGAAATATCTGCTTCTAAATCCAAAACGCAGCTATCTAACAGAACGGTTGTCAATGTGTGCACTCAACTTCCAGAGTTAAACCCGTGTGTGGATTCAGCAGTCTGCAAACACTTTCTCTGCAGAGTCCCAAGACAGGCGTTTTCAGCCCATTACCGGCATATGGAAGAAACAGCAGTAAGCACAGGGAAATATCTGCTTCTAAATCCAAAACGCAGCTATCTAACAGAACGGTTGTCAATGTGTGCACTCAACTTCCAGAGTTAAACCCGTGTGTGGATTCAGCAGTCTGCAGAGACTTTCTCTGCAGAGTCCCAAAACAGGCGTTTTCAGCCCATTACCGGCATATGGAAGAAACAGCAGTAAGCACAGGGAAATATCTGCTTCTAAATCCAAAACGCAGCTATCTAACAGAACGGTTGTCAATGTGTGCACTCAACTTCCAGAGTTAAACCCGTGTGTGGATTCAGCAGTCTGCAGAGACTTTCTCTGCAGAGTCCCAAAACAGGCGTTTTCAGCCCATTACCGGCATATGGAAGAAACAGCAGTAAGCACAGGGAAATATCTGCTTCTAAATCCAAAACGCAGCTATCTAACAGAACGGTTGTCAATGTGTGCACTCAACTTCCAGAGTTAAACCCGTGTGTGGATTCAGCAGTCTGCAAACACTTTCTCTGCAGAGTCCCAAAACAGGCGTTTTCAGCCCATTACCGGCATATGGAAGAAACAGCAGTAAGCACAGGGAAATATCTGCTTCTAAATCCAAAACGCAGCTATCTAACAGAACGGTTGTCAATGTGTGCACTCAACTTCCAGAGTTAAACCCGTGTGTGGATTCAGCAGTCTGCAGAGACTTTCTCTGCAGAGTCCCAAAACAGGCGTTTTCAGCCCATTACCGGCATATGGAAGAAACAGCAGTAAGCACAGGGAAATATCTGCTTCTAAATCCAAAACGCAGCTATCTAACAGAACGGTTGTCAATGTGTGCACTCAACTTCCAGAGTTAAACCCGTGTGTGGATTCAGCAGTCTGCAGAGACTTTCTCTGCAGAGTCCCAAAACAGGCGTTTTCAGCCCATTACCGGCATATGGAAGAAACAGCAGTAAGCACAGGGAAATATCTGCTTCTAAATCCAAAACGCAGCTATCTAACAGAACGGTTGTCAATGTGTGCACTCAACTTCCAGAGTTAAACCCGTGTGTGGATTCAGCAGTCTGCAGAGACTTTCTCTGCAGAGTCCCAAAACAGGCGTTTTCAGCCCATTTCCGGCATATGGAAGAAACAGCAGTAAGCACAGGGAAATATCTGCTTCTAAATCCAAAACGCAGCTATCTAACAGAACGATTGTCAATGCGTGCACTCAACTTCCAGAGTTAAACCCGTGTGTGGATTCAGCAGTCTGCAAACACTTTCTCTGCAGAGTCCCAAAACAGGTGTTTTCAGCCCATTACCGGCATATGGAAGAAACAGCAGTAAGCACAGGGAAACATCTGCTTCTAAATCCAAAACGCAGCTATCTAACAGAACGGTTGTCAATGTGTGCACTCAACTTCCAGAGTTAAACCCGTGTGTGGATTCAGCAGTCTGCAGAGACTTTCTCTGCAGAGTCCCAAAACAGGCGTTTTCAGCCCATTACCGGCATATGGAAGAAACAGCAGTAAGCACAGGGAAATATCTGCTTCTAAATCCAAAACGCAGCTATCTAACAGAACGGTTGTCAATGTGTGCACTCAACTTCCAGAGTTAAACCCGTGTGTGGATTCAGCAGTCTGCAAACACTTTCTCTGCAGAGTCCCAAAACAGGTGTTTTCAGCCCATTACCGGCATATGGAAGAAACAGCAGTAAGCACAGGGAAATATCTGCTTCTAAATCCAAAACGCAGCTATCTAACAGAACGGTTGTCAATGTGTGCACTCAACTTCCAGAGTTAAACCCGTGTGTGGATTCAGCAGTCTGCAGAGACTTTCTCTGCAGAGTCCCAAAACAGGCGTTTTCAGCCCATTACCGGCATATGGAAGAAACAGCAGTAAGCACAGGGAAATATCTGCTTCTAAATCCAAAACGCAGCTATCTAACAGAACGGTTGTCAATGTGTGCACTCAACTTCCAGAGTTAAACCCGTGTGTGGATTCAGCAGTCTGCAGAGACTTTCTCTGCAGAGTCCCAAAACAGGCGTTTTCAGCCCATTACCGGCATATGGAAGAAACAGCAGTAAGCACAGGGAAATATCTGCTTCTAAATCCAAAACGCAGCTATCTAACAGAACAGTTGTCAATGTGTGCACTCAACTTCCAGAGTTAAACCCGTGTGTGGATTCAGCAGTCTGCAGAGACTTTCTCTGCAGAGTCCCAAAACAGGCGTTTTCAGCCCATTACCGGCATATGGAAGAAACAGCAGTAAGCACAGGGAAATATCTGCTTCTAAATCCAAAACGCAGCTATCTAACAGAACGGTTGTCAATGTGTGCACTCAACTTCCAGAGTTAAACCCGTGTGTGGATTCAGCAGTCTGCAGAGACTTTCTCTGCAGAGTCCCAAAACAGGCGTTTTCAGCCCATTACCGGCATATGGAAGAAACAGCAGTAAGCACAGGGAAATATCTGCTTCTAAATCCAAAACGCAGCTATCTAACGGAACGGTTGTCAATGTGTGCACTCAACTTCCAGAGTTAAACCCGTGTGTGGATTCAGCAGTCTGCAAACACTTTCTCTGCAGAGTCCCAAAACAGGCGTTTTCAGCCCATTACCGGCATATGGAAGAAACAGCAGTAAGCACAGGGAAATATCTGCTTCTAAATCCAAAACGCAGCTATCTAACAGAACGGTTGTCAATGTGTGCACTCAACTTCCAGAGTTAAACCCGTGTGTGGATTCAGCAGTCTGCAGAGACTTTCTCTGCAGAGTCCCAAAACAGGCGTTTTCAGCCCATTACCGGCATATGGAAGAAACAGCAGTAAGCACAGGGAAATATCTGCTTCTAAATCCAAAACGCAGCTATCTAACAGAACGGTTGTCAATGTGTGCACTCAACTTCCAGAGTTAAACCCGTGTGTGGATTCAGCAGTCTGCAGAGACTTTCTCTGCAGAGTCCCAAAACAGGCGTTTTCAGCCCATTACCGGCATATGGAAGAAACAGCAGTAAGCACAGGGAAATATCTGCTTCTAAATCCAAAACGCAGCTATCTAACAGAACGGTTGTCAATGTGTGCACTCAACTTCCAGAGTTAAACCCGTGTGTGGATTCAGCAGTCTGCAAACACTTTCTCTGCAGAGTCCCAAAACAGGTGTTTTCAACCCATTACCGGCATATGGAAGAAACAGCAGTAAGCACAGGGAAACATCTGCTTCTAAATCCAAAACGCAGCTATCTAACAGAACGGTTGTCAATGTGTGCACTCAACTTCCAGAGTTAAACCCGTGTGTGGATTCAGCAGTCTGCAGAGACTTTCTCTGCAGAGTCCCAAAACAGGCGTTTTCAGCCCATTACCGGCATATGGAAGAAACAGCAGTAAGCACAGGGAAATATCTGCTTCTAAATCCAAAACGCAGCTATCTAACAGAACGGTTGTCAATGTGTGCACTCAACTTCCATAGTTAAACCCGTGTGTGGATTCAGCAGTCTGCAGACACTTTCTCTGCAGAGTCCCAAGACAGGCGTTTTCAGCCCATTACCGGCATATGGAAGAAACAGCAGTAAGCACAGGGAAATATCTGCTTCTAAATCCAAAACGCAGCTATCTAACAGAACGGTTGTCAATGTGTGCACTCAACTTCCAGAGTTAAACCCGTGTGTGGATTCAGCAGTCTGCAAACACTTTCTCTGCAGAGTCCCAAAACAGGTGTTTTCAGCCCATTACCGGCATATGGAAGAAACAGCAGTAAGCACAGGGAAATATCTGCTTCTAAATCCAAAACGCAGCTATCTAACAGAACGGTTGTCAATGTGTGCACTCAACTTCCAGAGTTAAACCCGTGTGTGGATTCAGCAGTCTGCAGAGACTTTCTCTGCAGAGTCCCAAAACAGGCGTTTTCAGCCCATTACCGGCATATGGAAGAAACAGCAGTAAGCACAGGGAAATATCTGCTTCTAAATCCAAAACGCAGCTATCTAACAGAACGGTTGTCAATGTGTGCACTCAACTTCCAGAGTTAAACCCGTGTGTGGATTCAGCAGTCTGCAGAGACTTTCTCTGCAGAGTCCCAAAGCAGGCGTTTTCAGCCCATTACCGGCATATGGAAGAAACAGCAGTAAGCACAGGGAAATATCTGCTTCTAAATCCAAAACGCAGCTATCTAACAGAACGGTTGTCAATGTGTGCACTCAACTTCCAGAGTTAAACCCGTGTGTGGATTCAGCAGTCTGCAGAGACTTTCTCTGCAGAGTCCCAAAACAGGCGTTTTCAGCCCATTACCGGCATATGGAAGAAACAGCAGTAAGCACAGGGAAATATCTGCTTCTAAATCCAAAACGCAGCTATCTAACAGAACGGTTGTCAATGTGTGCACTCAACTTCCAGAGTTAAACCCGTGTGTGGATTCAGCAGTCTGCAAACACTTTCTCTGCAGAGTCCCAAAACAGGCGTTTTCAGCCCATTACCGGCATATGGAAGAAACAGCAGTAAGCACAGGGAAATATCTGCTTCTAAATCCAAAACGCAGCTATCTAACAGAACGGTTGTCAATGTGTGCACTCAACTTCCAGAGTTAAACCCGTGTGTGGATTCAGCAGTCTGCAAACACTTTCTCTGCAGAGTCCCAAAACAGGTGTTTTCAGCCCATTACCGGCATATGGAAGAAACAGCAGTAAGCACAGGGAAACATCTGCTTCTAAATCCAAAACGCAGCTATCTAACAGAACGGTTGTCAATGTGTGCACTCTACTTCCAGAGTTAAACCCGTGTGTGGATTCAGCAGTCTGCAGAGACTTTCTCTGCAGAGTCCCAAAACAGGGGTTTTCAGCCCATTACCGGCATATGGAAGAAACAGCAGTAAGCACAGGGAAATATCTGCTTCTAAATCCAAAACGCAGCTATCTAACAGAACGGTTGTCAATGTGTGCACTCAACTTCCAGAGATAAACCCGTGTGTGGATTCAGCAGTCTGCAAACACTTTCTCTGCAGAGTCCCAAAACAGGCGTTTTCAGCCCATTACCGGCATATGGAAGAAACAGCAGTAAGCACAGGGAAATATCTGCTTCTAAATCCAAAACGCAGCTATCTAACAGAACGGTTGTCAATGTGTGCACTCAACTTCCAGAGTTAAACCCGTGTGTGGATTCAGCAGTCTGCAGAGACTTTCTCTGCAGAGTCCCAAAACAGGCGTTTTCAGCCCATTACCGGCATATGGAAGAAACAGCAGTAAGCACAGGGAAATATCTGCTTCTAAATCCAAAACGCAGCTATCTAACAGAACGGTTGTCAATGTGTGCACTCAACTTCCAGAGATAAACCCGTGTGTGGATTCAGCAGTCTGCAAACACTTTCTCTGCAGAGTCCCAAAACAGGCGTTTTCAGCCCATTACCGGCATATGGAAGAAACAGCAGTAAGCACAGGGAAATATCTGCTTCTAAATCCAAAACGCAGCTATCTAACAGAACGGTTGTCAATGTGTGCACTCAACTTCCAGAGTTAAACCCGTGTGTGGATTCAGCAGTCTGCAGAGACTTTCTCTGCAGAGTCCCAAAACAGGCGTTTTCAGCCCATTACCGGCATATGGAAGAAACAGCAGTAAGCACAGGGAAATATCTGCTTCTAAATCCAAAACGCAGCTATCTAACAGAACGGTTGTCAATGTGTGCACTCAACTTCCAGAGTTAAACCCGTGTGTGGATTCAGCAGTCTGCAGAGACTTTCTCTGCAGAGTCCCAAAACAGGCGTTTTCAGCCCATTACCGGCATATGGAAGAAACAGCAGTAAGCACAGGGAAATATCTGCTTCTAAATCCAAAACGCAGCTATCTAACAGAACGGTTGTCAATGTGTGCACTCAACTTCCAGAGTTAAACCCGTGTGTGGATTCAGCAGTCTGCAGAGACTTTCTCTGCAGAGTCCCAAAACAGGCGTTTTCAGCCCATTACCGGCATATGGAAGAAACAGCAGTAAGCACAGGGAAATATCTGCTTCTAAATCCAAAACGCAGCTATCTAACAGAACGGTTGTCAATGTGTGCACTCAACTTCCAGAGTTAAACCCGTGTGTGGATTCAGCAGTCTGCAGAGACTTTCTCTGCAGAGTCCCAAAACAGGCGTTTTCAGCCCATTACCGGCATATGGAAGAAACAGCAGTAAGCACAGGGAAATATCTGCTTCTAAATCCAAAACGCAGCTATCTAACAGAACGGTTGTCAATGTGTGCACTCAACTTCCAGAGTTAAACCCGTGTGTGGATTCAGCAGTCTGCAAACACTTTCTCTGCAGAGTCCCAAAACAGGCGTTTTCAGCCCATTACCGGCATATGGAAGAAACAGCAGTAAGCACAGGGAAATATCTGCTTCTAAATCCAAAACGCAGCTATCTAACAGAACGGTTGTCAATGTGTGCACTCAACTTCCAGAGTTAAACCCGTGTGTGGATTCAGCAGTCTGCAAACACTTTCTCTGCAGAGTCCCAAAACAGGTGTTTTCAACCCATTACCGGCATATGGAAGAAACAGCAGTAAGCACAGGGAAACATCTGCTTCTAAATCCAAAACGCAGCTATCTAACAGAACGGTTGTCAATGTGTGCACTCAACTTCCAGAGTTAAACCCGTGTGTGGATTCAGCAGTCTGCAGAGACTTTCTCTGCAGAGTCCCAAAACAGGCGTTTTCAGCCCATTACCGGCATATGGAAGAAACAGCAGTAAGCACAGGGAAATATCTGCTTCTAAATCCAAAACGCAGCTATCTAACAGAACGGTTGTCAATGTGTGCACTCAACTTCCAGAGTTAAACCCGTGTGTGGATTCAGCAGTCTGCAAACACTTTCTCTGCAGAGTCCCAAAACAGGCGTTTTCAGCCCATTACCGGCATATGGAAGAAACAGCAGTAAGCACAGGGAAATATCTGCTTCTAAATCCATAACGCAGCTATCTAACAGAACGGTTGTCAATGTGTGCACTCAACTTCCAGAGTTAAACCCGTGTGTGGATTCAGCAGTCTGCAGAGACTTTCTCTGCAGAGTCCCAAAACAGGCGTTTTCAGCCCATTACCGGCATATGGAAGAAACAGCAGTAAGCACAGGGAAATATCTGCTTCTAAATCCAAAACGCAGCTATCTAACAGAACGGTTGTCAATGTGTGCACTCAACTTCCAGAGTTAAACCCGTGTGTGGATTCAGCAGTCTGCAGAGACTTTCTCTGCAGAGTCCCAAAACAGGCGTTTTCAGCCCATTACCGGCATATGGAAGAAACAGCAGTAAGCACAGGGAAATATCTGCTTCTAAATCCAAAACGCAGCTATCTAACAGAACGGTTGTCAATGTGTGCACTCAACTTCCAGAGTTAAACCCGTGTGTGGATTCAGCAGTCTGCAGAGACTTTCTCTGCAGAGTCCCAAAACAGGCGTTTTCAGCCCATTACCGGCATATGGAAGAAACAGCAGTAAGCACAGGGAAATATCTGCTTCTAAATCCAAAACGCAGCTATCTAACAGAACGGTTGTCAATGTGTGCACTCAACTTCCAGAGTTAAACCCGTGTGTGGATTCAGCAGTCTGCAGAGACTTTCTCTGCAGAGTCCCAAAACAGGCGTTTTCAGCCCATTACCGGCATATGGAAGAAACAGCAGTAAGCACAGGGAAATATCTGCTTCTAAATCCAAAACGCAGCTATCTAACAGAACGGTTGTCAATGTGTGCACTCAACTTCCAGAGTTAAACCCGTGTGTGGATTCAGCAGTCTGCAGAGACTTTCTCTGCAGAGTCCCAAAACAGGCCTTTTCAGCCCATTACCGGCATATGGAAGAAACAGCAGTAAGCACAGGGAAATATCTGCTTCTAAATCCAAAACGCAGCTATCTAACAGAACGGTTGTCAATGTGTGCACTCAACTTCCAGAGTTAAACCCGTGTGTGGATTCAGCAGTCTGCAGAGACTTTCTCTGCAGAGTCCCAAAACAGGCGTTTTCAGCCCATTACCGGCATATGGAAGAAACAGCAGTAAGCACAGGGAAATATCTGCTTCTAAATCCAAAACGCAGCTATCTAACAGAACGGTTGTCAATGTGTGCACTCAACTTCCAGAGTTAAACCCGTGTGTGGATTCAGCAGTCTGCAGAGACTTTCTCTGCAGAGTCCCAAAGCAGGCGTTTTCAGCCCATTACCGGCATATGGAAGAAACAGCAGTAAGCACAGGGAAATATCTGCTTCTAAATCCAAAACGCAGCTATCTAACGGAACGGTTGTCAATGTGTGCACTCAACTTCCAGAGTTAAACCCGTGTGTGGATTCAGCAGTCTGCAAACACTTTCTCTGCAGAGTCCCAAAACAGGCGTTTTCAGCCCATTACCGGCATATGGAAGAAACAGCAGTAAGCACAGGGAAATATCTGATTCTAAATCCAAAACGCAGCTATCTAACAGAACGGTTGTCAATGTGTGCACTCAACTTCCAGAGTTAAACCCGTGTGTGGATTCAGCAGTCTGCAGAGACTTTCTCTGCAGAGTCCCAAAACAGGCGTTTTCAGCCCATTACCGGCATATGGAAGAAACAGCAGTAAGCACAGGGAAATATCTGCTTCTAAATCCAAAACGCAGCTATCTAACAGAACGGTTGTCAATGTGTGCACTCAACTTCCAGAGTTAAACCCGTGTGTGGATTCAGCAGTCTGCAGAGACTTTCTCTGCAGAGTCCCAAAACAGGCGTTTTCAGCCCATTACCGGCATATGGAAGAAACAGCAGTAAGCACAGGGAAATATCTGCTTCTAAATCCAAAACGCAGCTATCTAACAGAACGGTTGTCAATGTGTGCACTCAACTTCCAGAGTTAAACCCGTGTGTGGATTCAGCAGTCTGCAGAGACTTTCTCTGCAGAGTCCCAAAACAGGCGTTTTCAGCCCATTACCGGCATATGGAAGAAACAGCAGTAAGCACAGGGAAATATCTGCTTCTAAATCCAAAACGCAGCTATCTAACAGAACGGTTGTCAATGTGTGCACTCAACTTCCAGAGTTAAACCCGTGTGTGGATTCAGCAGTCTGCAGAGACTTTCTCTGCAGAGTCCCAAAACAGGCGTTTTCAGCCCATTACCGGCATATGGAAGAAACAGCAGTAAGCACAGGGAAATATCTGCTTCTAAATCCAAAACGCAGCTATCTAACAGAACGGTTGTCAATGTGTGCACTCAACTTCCAGAGTTAAACCCGTGTGTGGATTCAGCAGTCTGCAGAGACTTTCTCTGCAGAGTCCCAAAACAGGCGTTTTCAGCCCATTACCGGCATATGGAAGAAACAGCAGTAAGCACAGGGAAATATCTGCTTCTAAATCCAAAACGCAGCTATCTAACAGAACGGTTGTCAATGTGTGCACTCAACTTCCAGAGTTAAACCCGTGTGTGGATTCAGCAGTCTGCAAACACTTTCTCTGCAGAGTCCCAAAACAGGCGTTTTCAGCCCATTACCGGCATATGGAAGAAACAGCAGTAAGCACAGGGAAATATCTGCTTCTAAATCCAAAACGCAGCTATCTAACAGAACGGTTGTCAATGTGTGCACTCAACTTCCAGAGTTAAACCCGTGTGTGGATTCAGCAGTCTGCAAACACTTTCTCTGCAGAGTCCCAAAACAGGTGTTTTCAACCCATTACCGGCATATGGAAGAAACAGCAGTAAGCACAGGGAAACATCTGCTTCTAAATCCAAAACGCAGCTATCTAACAGAACGGTTGTCAATGTGTGCACTCAACTTCCAGAGTTAAACCCGTGTGTGGATTCAGCAGTCTGCAGAGACTTTCTCTGCAGAGTCCCAAAACAGGCGTTTTCAGCCCATTACCGGCATATGGAAGAAACAGCAGTAAGCACAGGGAAATATCTGCTTCTAAATCCAAAACGCAGCTATCTAACAGAACGGTTGTCAATGTGTGCACTCAACTTCCAGAGTTAAACCCGTGTGTGGATTCAGCAGTCTGCAGAGACTTTCTCTGCAGAGTCCCAAAACAGGCGTTTTCAGCCCATTACCGGCATATGGAAGAAACAGCAGTAAGCACAGGGAAATATCTGCTTCTAAATCCAAAACGCAGCTATCTAACAGAACGGTTGTCAATGTGTGCACTCAACTTCCAGAGTTAAACCCGTGTGTGGATTCAGCAGTCTGCAGAGACTTTCTCTGCAGAGTCCCAAAACAGGCGTTTTCAGCCCATTACCGGCATATGGAAGAAACAGCAGTAAGCACAGGGAAATATCTGCTTCTAAATCCAAAACGCAGCTATCTAACAGAACGGTTGTCAATGTGTGCACTCAACTTCCAGAGTTAAACCCGTGTGTGGATTCAGCAGTCTGCAGAGAATTTCTCTGCAGAGTCCCAAAACAGGCGTTTTCAGCCCATTACCGGCATATGGAAGAAACAGCAGTAAGCACAGGGAAATATCTGCTTCTAAATCCAAAACGCAGCTATCTAACAGAACGGTTGTCAATGTGTGCACTCAACTTCCAGAGTTAAACCCGTGTGTGGATTCAGCAGTCTGCAGAGACTTTCTCTGCAGAGTCCCAAAACAGGCGTTTTCAGCCCATTACCGGCATATGGAAGAAACAGCAGTAAGCACAGGGAAATATCTGCTTCTAAATCCAAAACGCAGCTATCTAACAGAACGGTTGTCAATGTGTGCACTCAACTTCCAGAGTTAAACCCGTGTGTGGATTCAGCAGTCTGCAGAGACTTTCTCTGCAGAGTCCCAAAACAGGCCTTTTCAGCCCATTACCGGCATATGGAAGAAACAGCAGTAAGCACAGGGAAATATCTGCTTCTAAATCCAAAACGCAGCTATCTAACAGAACGGTTGTCAATGTGTGCACTCAACTTCCAGAGTTAAACCCGTGTGTGGATTCAGCAGTCTGCAGAGACTTTCTCTGCAGAGTCCCAAAACAGGCGTTTTCAGCCCATTACCGGCATATGGAAGAAACAGCAGTAAGCACAGGGAAATATCTGCTTCTAAATCCAAAACGCAGCTATCTAACAGAACGGTTGTCAATGTGTGCACTCAACTTCCAGAGTTAAACCCGTGTGTGGATTCAGCAGTCTGCAGAGACTTTCTCTGCAGAGTCCCAAAGCAGGCGTTTTCAGCCCATTACCGGCATATGGAAGAAACAGCAGTAAGCACAGGGAAATATCTGCTTCTAAATCCAAAACGCAGCTATCTAACGGAACGGTTGTCAATGTGTGCACTCAACTTCCAGAGTTAAACCCGTGTGTGGATTCAGCAGTCTGCAGAGACTTTCTCTGCAGAGTCCCAAGACAGGCGTTTTCAGCCCATTACCGGCATATGGAAGAAACAGCAGTAAGCACAGGGAAATATCTGATTCTAAATCCAAAACGCAGCTATCTAACAGAACGGTTGTCAATGTGTGCACTCAACTTCCAGAGTTAAACCCGTGTGTGGATTCAGCAGTCTGCAGAGACTTTCTCTGCAGAGTCCCAAAACAGGCGTTTTCAGCCCATTACCGGCATATGGAAGAAACAGCAGTAAGCACAGGGAAATATCTGCTTCTAAATCCAAAACGCAGCTATCTAACAGAACGGTTGTCAATGTGTGCACTCAACTTCCAGAGTTAAACCCGTGTGTGGATTCAGCAGTCTGCAAACACTTTCTCTGCAGAGTCCCAAAACAGGTGTTTTCAGCCCATTACCGGCATATGGAAGAAACAGCAGTAAGCACAGGGAAACATCTGCTTCTAAATCCAAAACGCAGCTATCTAACAGAACGGTTGTCAATGTGTGCACTCAACTTCCAGAGTTAAACCCGTGTGTGGATTCAGCAGTCTGCAGAGACTTTCTCTGCAGAGTCCCAAAACAGGCGTTTTCAGCCCATTACCGGCATATGGAAGAAACAGCAGTAAGCACAGGGAAATATCTGCTTCTAAATCCAAAACGCAGCTATCTAACAGAACGATTGTCAATGTGTGCACCCAACTTCCAGAGTTAAACCCGTGTGTGGATTCAGCAGTCTGCAGAGACTTTCTCTGCAGAGTCCCAAGACAGGCGTTTTCAGCCCATTACCGGCATATGGAAGAAAGAGCAGTAAGCACAGGGAAATATCTGCTTCTAAATCCAAAACGCAGCTATCTAACAGAACGGTTGTCAATGTGTGCACTCAACTTCCAGAGTTAAACCCGTGTGTGGATTCAGCAGTCTGCAAACACTTTCTCTGCAGAGTCCCAAAACAGGTGTTTTCAGCCCATTACCGGCATATGGAAGAAACAGCAGTAAGCACAGGGAAATATCTGCTTCTAAATCCAAAACGCAGCTATCTAACAGAACGGTTGTCAATGTGTGCACTCAACTTCCAGAGTTAAACCCGTGTGTGGATTCAGCAGTCTGCAGAGACTTTCTCTGCAGAGTCCCAAAACAGTCGTTTTCAGCCCATTACCGGCATATGGAAGAAACAGCAGTAAGCACAGGGAAATATCTGCTTCTAAATCCAAAACGCAGCTATCTAACAGAACGGTTGTCAATGTGTGCACTCAACTTCCAGAGTTAAACCCGTGTGTAGATTCAGCAGTCTGCAGAGACTTTCTCTGCAGAGTCCCAAAACAGGCGTTTTCAGCCCATTACCGGCATATGGAAGAAACAGCAGTAAGCACAGGGAAATATCTGCTTCTAAATCCAAAACGCAGCTATCTAACAGAACGGTTGTCAATGTGTGCACTCAACTTCCAGAGTTAAACCCGTGTGTGGATTCAGCAGTCTGCAGAGACTTTCTCTGCAGAGTCCCAAAACAGGCGTTTTCAGCCCATTACCGGCATATGGAAGAAACAGCAGTAAGCACAGGGAAATATCTGCTTCTAAATCCAAAACGCAGCTATCTAACAGAACGGTTGTCAATGTGTGCACTCAACTTCCAGAGTTAAACCCGTGTGTGGATTCAGCAGTCTGCAAACACTTTCTCTGCAGATTCCCAAGACAGGCGTTTTCAGCCCATTACCGGCATATGGAAGAAACAGCAGTAAGCACAGGGAAATATCTGCTTCTAAATCCAAAACGCAGCTATCTAACAGAACGGTTGTCAATGTGTGCACTCAACTTCCAGAGTTAAACCCGTGTGTGGATTCAGCAGTCTGCAGAGACTTTCTCTGCAGAGTCCCAAAACAGGCGTTTTCAGCCCATTACCGGCATATGGAAGAAACAGCAGTAAGCACAGGGAAATATCTGCTTCTAAATCCAAAACGCAGCTATCTAACAGAACGGTTGTCAATGTGTGCACTCAACTTCCAGAGTTAAACCCGTGTGTGGATTCAGCAGTCTGCAGAGACTTTCTCTGCAGAGTCCCAAAACAGGCGTTTTCAGCCCATTACCGGCATATGGAAGAAACAGCAGTAAGCACAGGGAAATATCTGCTTCTAAATCCAAAACGCAGCTATCTAACAGAACGGTTGTCAATGTGTGCACTCAACTTCCAGAGTTAAACCCGTGTGTGGATTCAGCAGTCTGCAAACACTTTCTCTGCAGAGTCCCAAAACAGGCGTTTTCAGCCCATTACCGGCATATGGAAGAAACAGCAGTAAGCACAGGGAAATATCTGCTTCTAAATCCAAAACGCAGCTATCTAACAGAACGGTTGTCAATGTGTGCACTCAACTTCCAGAGTTAAACCCGTGTGTGGATTCAGCAGTCTGCAGAGACTTTCTCTGCAGAGTCCCAAAACAGGCGTTTTCAGCCCATTACCGGCATATGGAAGAAACAGCAGTAAGCACAGGGAAATATCTGCTTCTAAATCCAAAACGCAGCTATCTAACAGAACGGTTGTCAATGTGTGCACTCAACTTCCAGAGTTAAACCCGTGTGTGGATTCAGCAGTCTGCAGAGACTTTCTCTGCAGAGTCCCAAAACAGGCGTTTTCAGCCCATTACCGGCATATGGAAGAAACAGCAGTAAGCACAGGGAAATATCTGCTTCTAAATCCAAAACGCAGCTATCTAACAGAACGGTTGTCAATGTGTGCACTCAACTTCCAGAGTTAAACCCGTGTGTGGATTCAGCAGTCTGCAGAGACTTTCTCTGCAGAGTCCCAAAACAGGCGTTTTCAGCCCATTTCCGGCATATGGAAGAAACAGCAGTAAGCACAGGGAAATATCTGCTTCTAAATCCAAAACGCAGCTATCTAACAGAACGATTGTCAATGTGTGCACTCAACTTCCAGAGTTAAACCCGTGTGTGGATTCAGCAGTCTGCAAACACTTTCTCTGCAGAGTCCCAAAACAGGTGTTTTCAGCCCATTACCGGCATATGGAAGAAACAGCAGTAAGCACAGGGAAACATCTGCTTCTAAATCCAAAACGCAGCTATCTAACAGAACGGTTGTCAATGTGTGCACTCAACTTCCAGAGTTAAACCCGTGTGTGGATTCAGCAGTCTGCAGAGACTTTCTCTGCAGAGTCCCAAAACAGGCGTTTTCAGCCCATTACCGGCATATGGAAGAAACAGCAGTAAGCACAGGGAAATATCTGCTTCTAAATCCAAAACGCAGCTATCTAACAGAACGGTTGTCAATGTGTGCACTCAACTTCCAGAGTTAAACCCGTGTGTGGATTCAGCAGTCTGCAAACACTTTCTCTGCAGAGTCCCAAAACAGGCGTTTTCAGCCCATTACCGGCATATGGAAGAAACAGCAGTAAGCACAGGGAAATATCTGCTTCTAAATCCAAAACGCAGCTATCTAACAGAACGGTTGTCAATGTGTGCACTCAACTTCCAGAGTTAAACCCGTGTGTGGATTCAGCAGTCTGCAGAGACTTTCTCTGCAGAGTCCCAAAACAGGCGTTTTCAGCCCATTACCGGCATATGGAAGAAACAGCAGTAAGCACAGGGAAATATCTGCTTCTAAATCCAAAACGCAGCTATCTAACAGAACGGTTGTCAATGTGTGCACTCAACTTCCAGAGTTAAACCCGTGTGTGGATTCAGCAGTCTGCAGAGACTTTCTCTGCAGAGTCCCAAAACAGGCGTTTTCAGCCCATTACCGGCATATGGAAGAAACAGCAGTAAGCACAGGGAAATATCTGCTTCTAAATCCAAAACGCAGCTATCTAACAGAACAGTTGTCAATGTGTGCACTCAACTTCCAGAGTTAAACCCGTGTGTGGATTCAGCAGTCTGCAGAGACTTTCTCTGCAGAGTCCCAAAACAGGCGTTTTCAGCCCATTACCGGCATATGGAAGAAACAGCAGTAAGCACAGGGAAATATCTGCTTCTAAATCCAAAACGCAGCTATCTAACAGAACGGTTGTCAATGTGTGCACTCAACTTCCAGAGTTAAACCCGTGTGTGGATTCAGCAGTCTGCAGAGACTTTCTCTGCAGAGTCCCAAAACAGGCGTTTTCAGCCCATTACCGGCATATGGAAGAAACAGCAGTAAGCACAGGGAAATATCTGCTTCTAAATCCAAAACGCAGCTATCTAACGGAACGGTTGTCAATGTGTGCACTCAACTTCCAGAGTTAAACCCGTGTGTGGATTCAGCAGTCTGAAAACACTTTCTCTGCAGAGTCCCAAAACAGGCGTTTTCAGCCCATTACCGGCATATGGAAGAAACAGCAGTAAGCACAGGGAAATATCTGCTTCTAAATCCAAAACGCAGCTATCTAACAGAACGGTTGTCAATGTGTGCACTCAACTTCCAGAGTTAAACCCGTGTGTGGATTCAGCAGTCTGCAGAGACTTTCTCTGCAGAGTCCCAAAACAGGCGTTTTCAGCCCATTACCGGCATATGGAAGAAACAGCAGTAAGCACAGGGAAATATCTGCTTCTAAATCCAAAACGCAGCTATCTAACAGAACGGTTGTCAATGTGTGCACTCAACTTCCAGAGTTAAACCCGTGTGTGGATTCAGCAGTCTGCAAACACTTTCTCTGCAGAGTCCCAAAACAGGTGTTTTCAACCCATTACCGGCATATGGAAGAAACAGCAGTAAGCACAGGGAAACATCTGCTTCTAAATCCAAAACGCAGCTATCTAACAGAACGGTTGTCAATGTGTGCACTCAACTTCCAGAGTTAAACCCGTGTGTGGATTCAGCAGTCTGCAGAGACTTTCTCTGCAGAGTCCCAAAACAGGCGTTTTCAGCCCATTACCGGCATATGGAAGAAACAGCAGTAAGCACAGGGAAATATCTGCTTCTAAATCCAAAACGCAGCTATCTAACAGAACGGTTGTCAATGTGTGCACTCAACTTCCATAGTTAAACCCGTGTGTGGATTCAGCAGTCTGCAGACACTTTCTCTGCAGAGTCCCAAGACAGGCGTTTTCAGCCCATTACCGGCATATGGAAGAAACAGCAGTAAGCACAGGGAAATATCTGCTTCTAAATCCAAAACGCAGCTATCTAACAGAACGGTTGTCAATGTGTGCACTCAACTTGCAGAGTTAAACCCGTGTGTGGATTCAGCAGTCTGTAGAGACTTTCTCTGCAGAGTCCCAAAACAGGTGTTTTCAGCCCATTACCGGCATATGGAAGAAACAGCAGTAAGCACAGGGAAATATCTGCTTCTAAATCCAAAACGCAGCTATCTAACAGAACAGTTGTCAATGTGTGCACTCAACTTCCAGAGTTAAACCCGTGTGTGGATTCAGCAGTCTGCAGAGACTTTCTCTGCAGAGTCCCAAAACAGGCGTTTTCAGCCCATTACCGGCATATGGAAGAAACAGCAGTAAGCACAGGGAAATATCTGCTTCTAAATCCAAAACGCAGCTATCTAACAGAACGGTTGTCAATGTGTGCACTCAACTTCCAGAGTTAAACCCGTGTGTGGATTCAGCAGTCTGCAGAGACTTTCTCTGCAGAGTCCCAAAACAGGCGTTTTCAGCCCATTACCGGCATATGGAAGAAACAGCAGTAAGCACAGGGAAATATCTGCTTCTAAATCCAAAACGCAGCTATCTAACGGAACGGTTGTCAATGTGTGCACTCAACTTCCAGAGTTAAACCCGTGTGTGGATTCAGCAGTCTGAAAACACTTTCTCTGCAGAGTCCCAAAACAGGCGTTTTCAGCCCATTACCGGCATATGGAAGAAACAGCAGTAAGCACAGGGAAATATCTGCTTCTAAATCCAAAACGCAGCTATCTAACAGAACGGTTGTCAATGTGTGCACTCAACTTCCAGAGTTAAACCCGTGTGTGGATTCAGCAGTCTGCAAACACTTTCTCTGCAGAGTCCCAAAACAGGCGTTTTCAGCCCATTACCGGCATATGGAAGAAACAGCAGTAAGCACAGGGAAATATCTGCTTCTAAATCCAAAACGCAGCTATCTAACAGAACGGTTGTCAATGTGTGCACTCAACTTCCAGAGTTAAACCCGTGTGTGGATTCAGCAGTCTGCAAACACTTTCTCTGCAGAGTCCCAAAACAGGTGTTTTCAGCCCATTACCAGCATATGGAAGAAACAGCAGTAAGCACAGGGAAACATCTGCTTCTAAATCCAAAACGCAGCTATCTAACAGAACGGTTGTCAATGTGTGCACTCAACTTCCAGAGTTAAACCCGTGTGTGGATTCAGCAGTCTGCAGAGACTTTCTCTGCAGAGTCCCAAAACAGGCGTTTTCAGCCCATTACCGGCATATGGAAGAAACAGCAGTAAGCACAGGGAAATATCTGCTTCTAAATCCAAAACGCAGCTATCTAACAGAACGGTTGTCAATGTGTGCACTCAACTTCCAGAGATAAACCCGTGTGTGGATTCAGCAGTCTGCAAACACTTTCTCTGCAGAGTCCCAAAACAGGCGTTTTCAGCCCATTACCGGCATATGGAAGAAACAGCAGTAAGCACAGGGAAATATCTGCTTCTAAATCCAAAACGCAGCTATCTAACAGAACGGTTGTCAATGTGTGCACTCAACTTCCAGAGTTAAACCCGTGTGTGGATTCAGCAGTCTGCAGAGACTTTCTCTGCAGAGTCCCAAAACAGGCGTTTTCAGCCCATTACCGGCATATGGAAGAAACAGCAGTAAGCACAGGGAAATATCTGCTTCTAAATCCAAAACGCAGCTATCTAACAGAACGGTTGTCAATGTGTGCACTCAACTTCCAGAGTTAAACCCGTGTGTGGATTCAGCAGTCTGCAAACACTTTCTCTGCAGAGTCCCAAAACAGGCGTTTTCAGCCCATTACCGGCATATGGAAGAAACAGCAGTAAGCACAGGGAAATATCTGCTTCTAAATCCAAAACGCAGCTATCTAACAGAACGGTTGTCAATGTGTGCACTCAACTTCCAGAGTTAAACCCGTGTGTGGATTCAGCAGTCTGCAAACACTTTCTCTGCAGAGTCCCAAAACAGGTGTTTTCAGCCCATTACCGGCATATGGAAGAAACAGCAGTAAGCACAGGGAAACATCTGCTTCTAAATCCAAAACGCAGCTATCTAACAGAACGGTTGTCAATGTGTGCACTCAACTTCCAGAGTTAAACCCGTGTGTGGATTCAGCAGTCTGCAGAGACTTTCTCTGCAGAGTCCCAAAACAGGCGTTTTCAGCCCATTACCGGCATATGGAAGAAACAGCAGTAAGCACAGGGAAATATCTGCTTCTAAATCCAAAACGCAGCTATCTAACAGAACGGTTGTCAATGTGTGCACTCAACTTCCAGAGATAAACCCGTGTGTGGATTCAGCAGTCTGCAAACACTTTCTCTGCAGAGTCCCAAAACAGGCGTTTTCAGCCCATTACCGGCATATGGAAGAAACAGCAGTAAGCACAGGGAAATATCTGCTTCTAAATCCAAAACGCAGCTATCTAACAGAACGGTTGTCAATGTGTGCACTCAACTTCCAGAGTTAAACCCGTGTGTGGATTCAGCAGTCTGCAGAGACTTTCTCTGCAGAGTCCCAAAACAGGCGTTTTCAGCCCATTACCGGCATATGGAAGAAACAGCAGTAAGCACAGGGAAATATCTGCTTCTAAATCCAAAACGCAGCTATCTAACAGAACGGTTGTCAATGTGTGCACTCAACTTCCAGAGTTAAACCCGTGTGTGGATTCAGCAGTCTGCAGAGACTTTCTCTGCAGAGTCCCAAAACAGGCGTTTTCAGCCCATTACCGGCATATGGAAGAAACAGCAGTAAGCACAGGGAAATATCTGCTTCTAAATCCAAAACGC
The DNA here is from genome assembly GCF_030222135.1 of Aotus nancymaae. NCBI lineage: Eukaryota > Metazoa > Chordata > Mammalia > Primates > Aotidae > Aotus > Aotus nancymaae. The sequence goes on from NW_026988867.1 coordinate 84,350, forward strand.
AGCTATCTAACAGAACGGTTGTCAATGTGTGCACTCAACTTCCAGAGTTAAACCCGTGTGTGGATTCAGCAGTCTGCAGAGACTTTCTCTGCAGAGTCCCAAAACAGGCGTTTTCAGCCCATTACCGGCATATGGAAGAAACAGCAGTAAGCACAGGGAAATATCTGCTTCTAAATCCAAAACGCAGCTATCTAACAGAACGGTTGTCAATGTGTGCACTCAACTTCCAGAGTTAAACCCGTGTGTGGATTCAGCAGTCTGCAGAGACTTTCTCTGCAGAGTCCCAAAACAGGCGTTTTCAGCCCATTACCGGCATATGGAAGAAACAGCAGTAAGCACAGGGAAATATCTGCTTCTAAATCCAAAACGCAGCTATCTAACAGAACGGTTGTCAATGTGTGCACTCAACTTCCAGAGTTAAACCCGTGTGTGGATTCAGCAGTCTGCAGAGACTTTCTCTGCAGAGTCCCAAAACAGGCGTTTTCAGCCCATTACCGGCATATGGAAGAAACAGCAGTAAGCACAGGGAAATATCTGCTTCTAAATCCAAAACGCAGCTATCTAACAGAACGGTTGTCAATGTGTGCACTCAACTTCCAGAGTTAAACCCGTGTGTGGATTCAGCAGTCTGCAGAGACTTTCTCTGCAGAGTCCCAAAGCAGGCGTTTTCAGCCCATTACCGGCATATGGAAGAAACAGCAGTAAGCACAGGGAAATATCTGCTTCTAAATCCAAAACGCAGCTATCTAACGGAACGGTTGTCAATGTGTGCACTCAACTTCCAGAGTTAAACCCGTGTGTGGATTCAGCAGTCTGCAAACACTTTCTCTGCAGAGTCCCAAAACAGGCGTTTTCAGCCCATTACCGGCATATGGAAGAAACAGCAGTAAGCACAGGGAAATATCTGATTCTAAATCCAAAACGCAGCTATCTAACAGAACGGTTGTCAATGTGTGCACTCAACTTCCAGAGTTAAACCCGTGTGTGGATTCAGCAGTCTGCAGAGACTTTCTCTGCAGAGTCCCAAAACAGGCGTTTTCAGCCCATTACCGGCATATGGAAGAAACAGCAGTAAGCACAGGGAAATATCTGCTTCTAAATCCAAAACGCAGCTATCTAACAGAACGGTTGTCAATGTGTGCACTCAACTTCCAGAGTTAAACCCGTGTGTGGATTCAGCAGTCTGCAAACACTTTCTCTGCAGAGTCCCAAAACAGGTGTTTTCAGCCCATTACCGGCATATGGAAGAAACAGCAGTAAGCACAGGGAAACATCTGCTTCTAAATCCAAAACGCAGCTATCTAACAGAACGGTTGTCAATGTGTGCACTCAACTTCCAGAGTTAAACCCGTGTGTGGATTCAGCAGTCTGCAGAGACTTTCTCTGCAGAGTCCCAAAACAGGCGTTTTCAGCCCATTACCGGCATATGGAAGAAACAGCAGTAAGCACAGGGAAATATCTGCTTCTAAATCCAAAACGCAGCTATCTAACAGAACGATTGTCAATGTGTGCACTCAACTTCCAGAGTTAAACCCGTGTGTGGATTCAGCAGTCTGCAGAGACTTTCTCTGCAGAGTCCCAAGACAGGCGTTTTCAGACCATTACCGGCATATGGAAGAAACAGCAGTAAGCACAGGGAAATATCTGCTTCTAAATCCAAAACGCAGCTATCTAACAGAACGGTTGTCAATGTGTGCACTCAACTTCCAGAGTTAAACCCGTGTGTGGATTCAGCAGTCTGCAAACACTTTCTCTGCAGAGTCCCAAAACAGGTGTTTTCAGCCCATTACCGGCATATGGAAGAAACAGCAGTAAGCACAGGGAAATATCTGCTTCTAAATCCAAAACGCAGCTATCTAACAGAACGGTTGTCAATGTGTGCACTCAACTTCCAGAGTTAAACCCGTGTGTGGATTCAGCAGTCTGCAGAGACTTTCTCTGCAGAGTCCCAAAACAGTCGTTTTCAGCCCATTACCGGCATATGGAAGAAACAGCAGTAAGCACAGGGAAATATCTGCTTCTAAATCCAAAACGCAGCTATCTAACAGAACGGTTGTCAATGTGTGCACTCAACTTCCAGAGTTAAACCCGTGTGTAGATTCAGCAGTCTGCAGAGACTTTCTCTGCAGAGTCCCAAAACAGGCGTTTTCAGCCCATTACCGGCATATGGAAGAAACAGCAGTAAGCACAGGGAAATATCTGCTTCTAAATCCAAAACGCAGCTATCTAACAGAACGGTTGTCAATGTGTGCACTCAACTTCCAGAGTTAAACCCGTGTGTGGATTCAGCAGTCTGCAGAGACTTTCTCTGCAGAGTCCCAAAACAGGCGTTTTCAGCCCATTACCGGCATATGGAAGAAACAGCAGTAAGCACAGGGAAATATCTGCTTCTAAATCCAAAACGCAGCTATCTAACAGAACGGTTGTCAATGTGTGCACTCAACTTCCAGAGTTAAACCCGTGTGTGGATTCAGCAGTCTGCAAACACTTTCTCTGCAGAGTCCCAAGACAGGCGTTTTCAGCCCATTACCGGCATATGGAAGAAACAGCAGTAAGCACAGGGAAATATCTGCTTCTAAATCCAAAACGCAGCTATCTAACAGAACGGTTGTCAATGTGTGCACTCAACTTCCAGAGTTAAACCCGTGTGTGGATTCAGCAGTCTGCAGAGACTTTCTCTGCAGAGTCCCAAAACAGGCGTTTTCAGCCCATTACCGGCATATGGAAGAAACAGCAGTAAGCACAGGGAAATATCTGCTTCTAAATCCAAAACGCAGCTATCTAACAGAACGGTTGTCAATGTGTGCACTCAACTTCCAGAGTTAAACCCGTGTGTGGATTCAGCAGTCTGCAGAGACTTTCTCTGCAGAGTCCCAAAACAGGCGTTTTCAGCCCATTACCGGCATATGGAAGAAACAGCAGTAAGCACAGGGAAATATCTGCTTCTAAATCCAAAACGCAGCTATCTAACAGAACGGTTGTCAATGTGTGCACTCAACTTCCAGAGTTAAACCCGTGTGTGGATTCAGCAGTCTGCAGAGACTTTCTCTGCAGAGTCCCAAAACAGGCGTTTTCAGCCCATTACCGGCATATGGAAGAAACAGCAGTAAGCACAGGGAAATATCTGCTTCTAAATCCAAAACGCAGCTATCTAACAGAACGGTTGTCAATGTGTGCACTCAACTTCCAGAGTTAAACCCGTGTGTAGATTCAGCAGTCTGCAGAGACTTTCTCTGCAGAGTCCCAAAACAGGCGTTTTCATCCCATTACCGGCATATGGAAGAAACAGCAGTAAGCACAGGGAAATATCTGCTTCTAAATCCAAAACGCAGCTATCTAACAGAACGGTTGTCAATGTGTGCACTCAACTTCCAGAGTTAAACCCGTGTGTGGATTCAGCAGTCTGCAGAGACTTTCTCTGCAGAGTCCCAAAACAGGCGTTTTCAGCCCATTACCGGCATATGGAAGAAACAGCAGTAAGCACAGGGAAATATCTGCTTCTAAATCCAAAACGCAGCTATCTAACAGAACGGTTGTCAATGTGTGCACTCAACTTCCAGAGTTAAACCCGTGTGTGGATTCAGCAGTCTGCAAACACTTTCTCTGCAGAGTCCCAAGACAGGCGTTTTCAGCCCATTACCGGCATATGGAAGAAACAGCAGTAAGCACAGGGAAATATCTGCTTCTAAATCCAAAACGCAGCTATCTAACAGAACGGTTGTCAATGTGTGCACTCAACTTCCAGAGTTAAACCCGTGTGTGGATTCAGCAGTCTGCAGAGACTTTCTCTGCAGAGTCCCAAAACAGGCGTTTTCAGCCCATTACCGGCATATGGAAGAAACAGCAGTAAGCACAGGGAAATATCTGCTTCTAAATCCAAAACGCAGCTATCTAACAGAACGGTTGTCAATGTGTGCACTCAACTTCCAGAGTTAAACCCGTGTGTGGATTCAGCAGTCTGCAGAGACTTTCTCTGCAGAGTCCCAAAACAGGCGTTTTCAGCCCATTACCGGCATATGGAAGAAACAGCAGTAAGCACAGGGAAATATCTGCTTCTAAATCCAAAACGCAGCTATCTAACAGAACGGTTGTCAATGTGTGCACTCAACTTCCAGAGTTAAACCCGTGTGTGGATTCAGCAGTCTGCAAACACTTTCTCTGCAGAGTCCCAAAACAGGCGTTTTCAGCCCATTACCGGCATATGGAAGAAACAGCAGTAAGCACAGGGAAATATCTGCTTCTAAATCCAAAACGCAGCTATCTAACAGAACGGTTGTCAATGTGTGCACTCAACTTCCAGAGTTAAACCCGTGTGTGGATTCAGCAGTCTGCAGAGACTTTCTCTGCAGAGTCCCAAAACAGGCGTTTTCAGCCCATTACCGGCATATGGAAGAAACAGCAGTAAGCACAGGGAAATATCTGCTTCTAAATCCAAAACGCAGCTATCTAACAGAACGGTTGTCAATGTGTGCACTCAACTTCCAGAGTTAAACCCGTGTGTGGATTCAGCAGTCTGCAGAGACTTTCTCTGCAGAGTCACAAAACAGGCGTTTTCAGCCCATTACCGGCATATGGAAGAAACAGCAGTAAGCACAGGGAAATATCTGCTTCTAAATCCAAAACGCAGCTATCTAACAGAACGGTTGTCAATGTGTGCACTCAACTTCCAGAGTTAAACCCGTGTGTGGATTCAGCAGTCTGCAGAGACTTTCTCTGCAGAGTCCCAAAACAGGCGTTTTCAGCCCATTTCCGGCATATGGAAGAAACAGCAGTAAGCACAGGGAAATATCTGCTTCTAAATCCAAAACGCAGCTATCTAACAGAACGATTGTCAATGTGTGCACTCAACTTCCAGAGTTAAACCCGTGTGTGGATTCAGCAGTCTGCAAACACTTTCTCTGCAGAGTCCCAAAACAGGTGTTTTCAGCCCATTACCGGCATATGGAAGAAACAGCAGTAAGCACAGGGAAACATCTGCTTCTAAATCCAAAACGCAGCTATCTAACAGAACGGTTGTCAATGTGTGCACTCAACTTCCAGAGTTAAACCCGTGTGTGGATTCAGCAGTCTGCAGAGACTTTCTCTGCAGAGTCCCAAAACAGGCGTTTTCAGCCCATTACCGGCATATGGAAGAAACAGCAGTAAGCACAGGGAAATATCTGCTTCTAAATCCAAAACGCAGCTATCTAACAGAACGGTTGTCAATGTGTGCACTCAACTTCCAGAGTTAAACCCGTGTGTGGATTCAGCAGTCTGCAAACACTTTCTCTGCAGAGTCCCAAAACAGGCGTTTTCAGCCCATTACCGGCATATGGAAGAAACAGCAGTAAGCACAGGGAAATATCTGCTTCTAAATCCAAAACGCAGCTATCTAACAGAACGGTTGTCAATGTGTGCACTCAACTTCCAGAGTTAAACCCGTGTGTGGATTCAGCAGTCTGCAGAGACTTTCTCTGCAGAGTCCCAAAACAGGCGTTTTCAGCCCATTACCGGCATATGGAAGAAACAGCAGTAAGCACAGGGAAATATCTGCTTCTAAATCCAAAACGCAGCTATCTAACAGAACGGTTGTCAATGTGTGCACTCAACTTCCAGAGTTAAACCCGTGTGTGGATTCAGCAGTCTGCAGAGACTTTCTCTGCAGAGTCCCAAAACAGGCGTTTTCAGCCCATTACCGGCATATGGAAGAAACAGCAGTAAGCACAGGGAAATATCTGCTTCTAAATCCAAAACGCAGCTATCTAACAGAACAGTTGTCAATGTGTGCACTCAACTTCCAGAGTTAAACCCGTGTGTGGATTCAGCAGTCTGCAGAGACTTTCTCTGCAGAGTCCCAAAACAGGCGTTTTCAGCCCATTACCGGCATATGGAAGAAACAGCAGTAAGCACAGGGAAATATCTGCTTCTAAATCCAAAACGCAGCTATCTAACAGAACGGTTGTCAATGTGTGCACTCAACTTCCAGAGTTAAACCCGTGTGTGGATTCAGCAGTCTGCAGAGACTTTCTCTGCAGAGTCCCAAAACAGGCGTTTTCAGCCCATTACCGGCATATGGAAGAAACAGCAGTAAGCACAGGGAAATATCTGCTTCTAAATCCAAAACGCAGCTATCTAACGGAACGGTTGTCAATGTGTGCACTCAACTTCCAGAGTTAAACCCGTGTGTGGATTCAGCAGTCTGAAAACACTTTCTCTGCAGAGTCCCAAAACAGGCGTTTTCAGCCCATTACCGGCATATGGAAGAAACAGCAGTAAGCACAGGGAAATATCTGCTTCTAAATCCAAAACGCAGCTATCTAACAGAACGGTTGTCAATGTGTGCACTCAACTTCCAGAGTTAAACCCGTGTGTGGATTCAGCAGTCTGCAGAGACTTTCTCTGCAGAGTCCCAAAACAGGCGTTTTCAGCCCATTACCGGCATATGGAAGAAACAGCAGTAAGCACAGGGAAATATCTGCTTCTAAATCCAAAACGCAGCTATCTAACAGAACGGTTGTCAATGTGTGCACTCAACTTCCAGAGTTAAACCCGTGTGTGGATTCAGCAGTCTGCAAACACTTTCTCTGCAGAGTCCCAAAACAGGTGTTTTCAACCCATTACCGGCATATGGAAGAAACAGCAGTAAGCACAGGGAAACATCTGCTTCTAAATCCAAAACGCAGCTATCTAACAGAACGGTTGTCAATGTGTGCACTCAACTTCCAGAGTTAAACCCGTGTGTGGATTCAGCAGTCTGCAGACACTTTCTCTGCAGAGTCCCAAGACAGGCGTTTTCAGCCCATTACCGGCATATGGAAGAAACAGCAGTAAGCACAGGGAAATATCTGCTTCTAAATCCAAAACGCAGCTATCTAACAGAACGGTTGTCAATGTGTGCACTCAACTTCCAGAGTTAAACCCGTGTGTGGATTCAGCAGTCTGCAAACACTTTCTCTGCAGAGTCCCAAAACAGGTGTTTTCAGCCCATTACCGGCATATGGAAGAAACAGCAGTAAGCACAGGGAAATATCTGCTTCTAAATCCAAAACGCAGCTATCTAACAGAACAGTTGTCAATGTGTGCACTCAACTTCCAGAGTTAAACCCGTGTGTGGATTCAGCAGTCTGCAGAGACTTTCTCTGCAGAGTCCCAAAACAGGCGTTTTCAGCCCATTACCGGCATATGGAAGAAACAGCAGTAAGCACAGGGAAATATCTGCTTCTAAATCCAAAACGCAGCTATCTAACAGAACGGTTGTCAATGTGTGCACTCAACTTCCAGAGTTAAACCCGTGTGTGGATTCAGCAGTCTGCAGAGACTTTCTCTGCAGAGTCCCAAAACAGGCGTTTTCAGCCCATTACCGGCATATGGAAGAAACAGCAGTAAGCACAGGGAAATATCTGCTTCTAAATCCAAAACGCAGCTATCTAACGGAACGGTTGTCAATGTGTGCACTCAACTTCCAGAGTTAAACCCGTGTGTGGATTCAGCAGTCTGAAAACACTTTCTCTGCAGAGTCCCAAAACAGGCGTTTTCAGCCCATTACCGGCATATGGAAGAAACAGCAGTAAGCACAGGGAAATATCTGCTTCTAAATCCAAAACGCAGCTATCTAACAGAACGGTTGTCAATGTGTGCACTCAACTTCCAGAGTTAAACCCGTGTGTGGATTCAGCAGTCTGCAGAGACTTTCTCTGCAGAGTCCCAAAACAGGCGTTTTCAGCCCATTACCGGCATATGGAAGAAACAGCAGTAAGCACAGGGAAATATCTGCTTCTAAATCCAAAACGCAGCTATCTAACAGAACGGTTGTCAATGTGTGCACTCAACTTCCAGAGTTAAACCCGTGTGTGGATTCAGCAGTCTGCAAACACTTTCTCTGCAGAGTCCCAAAACAGGTGTTTTCAACCCATTACCGGCATATGGAAGAAACAGCAGTAAGCACAGGGAAACATCTGCTTCTAAATCCAAAACGCAGCTATCTAACAGAACGGTTGTCAATGTGTGCACTCAACTTCCAGAGTTAAACCCGTGTGTGGATTCAGCAGTCTGCAGAGACTTTCTCTGCAGAGTCCCAAAACAGGCGTTTTCAGCCCATTACCGGCATATGGAAGAAACAGCAGTAAGCACAGGGAAATATCTGCTTCTAAATCCAAAACGCAGCTATCTAACAGAACGGTTGTCAATGTGTGCACTCAACTTCCATAGTTAAACCCGTGTGTGGATTCAGCAGTCTGCAGACACTTTCTCTGCAGAGTCCCAAGACAGGCGTTTTCAGCCCATTACCGGCATATGGAAGAAACAGCAGTAAGCACAGGGAAATATCTGCTTCTAAATCCAAAACGCAGCTATCTAACAGAACGGTTGTCAATGTGTGCACTCAACTTCCAGAGTTAAACCCGTGTGTGGATTCAGCAGTCTGCAAACACTTTCTCTGCAGAGTCCCAAAACAGGTGTTTTCAGCCCATTACCGGCATATGGAAGAAACAGCAGTAAGCACAGGGAAATATCTGCTTCTAAATCCAAAACGCAGCTATCTAACAGAACGGTTGTCAATGTGTGCACTCAACTTCCAGAGTTAAACCCGTGTGTGGATTCAGCAGTCTGCAGAGACTTTCTCTGCAGAGTCCCAAAACAGGCGTTTTCAGCCCATTACCGGCATATGGAAGAAACAGCAGTAAGCACAGGGAAATATCTGCTTCTAAATCCAAAACGCAGCTATCTAACAGAACGGTTGTCAATGTGTGCACTCAACTTCCAGAGTTAAACCCGTGTGTGGATTCAGCAGTCTGCAGAGACTTTCTCTGCAGAGTCCCAAAACAGGCGTTTTCAGCCCATTACCGGCATATGGAAGAAACAGCAGTAAGCACAGGGAAATATCTGCTTCTAAATCCAAAACGCAGCTATCTAACAGAACGGTTGTCAATGTGTGCACTCAACTTCCAGAGTTCAACCCGTGTGTGGATTCAGCAGTCTGCAAACACTTTCTCTGCAGAGTCCCAAAACAGGCGTTTTCAGCCCATTACCGGCATATGGAAGAAACAGCAGTAAGCACAGGGAAATATCTGCTTCTAAATCCAAAACGCAGCTATCTAACAGAACGGTTGTCAATGTGTGCACTCAACTTCCAGAGTTAAACCCGTGTGTGGATTCAGCAGTCTGCAAACACTTTCTCTGCAGAGTCCCAAAACAGGCGTTTTCAGCCCATTACCGGCATATGGAAGAAACAGCAGTAAGCACAGGGAAATATCTGCTTCTAAATCCAAAACGCAGCTATCTAACAGAACGGTTGTCAATGTGTGCACTCAACTTCCAGAGTTAAACCCGTGTGTGGATTCAGCAGTCTGCAAACACTTTCTCTGCAGAGTCCCAAAACAGGTGTTTTCAGCCCATTACCGGCATATGGAAGAAACAGCAGTAAGCACAGGGAAACATCTGCTTCTAAATCCAAAACGCAGCTATCTAACAGAACGGTTGTCAATGTGTGCACTCAACTTCCAGAGTTAAACCCGTGTGTGGATTCAGCAGTCTGCAGAGACTTTCTCTGCAGAGTCCCAAAACAGGCGTTTTCAGCCCATTACCGGCATATGGAAGAAACAGCAGTAAGCACAGGGAAATATCTGCTTCTAAATCCAAAACGCAGCTATCTAACAGAACGGTTGTCAATGTGTGCACTCAACTTCCAGAGATAAACCCGTGTGTGGATTCAGCAGTCTGCAGAGACTTTCTCTGCAGAGTCCCAAAACAGGCGTTTTCAGCCCATTACCGGCATATGGAAGAAACAGCAGTAAGCACAGGGAAATATCTGCTTCTAAATCCAAAACGCAGCTATCTAACAGAACGGTTGTCAATGTGTGCACTCAACTTCCAGAGTTAAACCCGTGTGTGGATTCAGCAGTCTGCAGAGACTTTCTCTGCAGAGTCCCAAAACAGGCGTTTTCAGCCCATTACCGGCATATGGAAGAAACAGCAGTAAGCACAGGGAAATATCTGCTTCTAAATCCAAAACGCAGCTATCTAACAGAACGGTTGTCAATGTGTGCACTCAACTTCCAGAGTTAAACCCGTGTGTGGATTCAGCAGTCTGCAAACACTTTCTCTGCAGAGTCCCAAAACAGGCGTTTTCAGCCCATTACCGGCATATGGAAGAAACAGCAGTAAGCACAGGGAAATATCTGCTTCTAAATCCAAAACGCAGCTATCTAACAGAACGGTTGTCAATGTGTGCACTCAACTTCCAGAGTTAAACCCGTGTGTGGATTCAGCAGTCTGCAAACACTTTCTCTGCAGAGTCCCAAAACAGGTGTTTTCAGCCCATTACCGGCATATGGAAGAAACAGCAGTAAGCACAGGGAAACATCTGCTTCTAAATCCAAAACGCAGCTATCTAACAGAACGGTTGTCAATGTGTGCACTCAACTTCCAGAGTTAAACCCGTGTGTGGATTCAGCAGTCTGCAGAGACTTTCTCTGCAGAGTCCCAAAACAGGCGTTTTCAGCCCATTACCGGCATATGGAAGAAACAGCAGTAAGCACAGGGAAATATCTGCTTCTAAATCCAAAACGCAGCTATCTAACAGAACGGTTGTCAATGTGTGCACTCAACTTCCAGAGATAAACCCGTGTGTGGATTCAGCAGTCTGCAAACACTTTCTCTGCAGAGTCCCAAAACAGGCGTTTTCAGCCCATTACCGGCATATGGAAGAAACAGCAGTAAGCACAGGGAAATATCTGCTTCTAAATCCAAAACGCAGCTATCTAACAGAACGGTTGTCAATGTGTGCACTCAACTTCCAGAGTTAAACCCGTGTGTGGATTCAGCAGTCTGCAGAGACTTTCTCTGCAGAGTCCCAAAACAGGCGTTTTCAGCCCATTACCGGCATATGGAAGAAACAGCAGTAAGCACAGGGAAATATCTGCTTCTAAATCCAAAACGCAGCTATCTAACAGAACGGTTGTCAATGTGTGCACTCAACTTCCAGAGTTAAACCTGTGTGTGGATTCAGCAGTCTGCAGAGACTTTCTCTGCAGAGTCCCAAAACAGGCGTTTTCAGCCCATTACCGGCATATGGAAGAAACAGCAGTAAGCACAGGGAAATATCTGCTTCTAAATCCAAAACGCAGCTATCTAACAGAACGGTTGTCAATGTGTGCACTCAACTTCCAGAGTTAAACCCGTGTGTGGATTCAGCAGTCTGCAGAGACTTTCTCTGCAGAGTCCCAAAACAGGCGTTTTCAGCCCATTACCGGCATATGGAAGAAACAGCAGTAAGCACAGGGAAATATCTGCTTCTAAATCCAAAACGCAGCTATCTAACAGAACGGTTGTCAATGTGTGCACTCAACTTCCAGAGTTAAACCCGTGTGTGGATTCAGCAGTCTGCAGAGACTTTCTCTGCAGAGTCCCAAAACAGGCGTTTTCAGCCCATTACCGGCATATGGAAGAAACAGCAGTAAGCACAGGGAAATATCTGCTTCTAAATCCAAAACGCAGCTATCTAACAGAACGGTTGTCAATGTGTGCACTCAACTTCCAGAGTTAAACCCGTGTGTGGATTCAGCAGTCTGCAAACACTTTCTCTGCAGAGTCCCAAAACAGGTGTTTTCAGGCCATTACCGGCATATGGAAGAAACAGCAGTAAGCACAGGGAAATATCTGCTTCTAAATCCAAAACGCAGCTATCTAACAGAACGGTTGTCAATGTGTGCACTCAACTTCCAGAGTTAAACCCGTGTGTGGATTCAGCAGTCTGCAGAGACTTTCTCTGCAGAGTCCCAAAACAGGCGTTTTCAGCCCATTACCGGCATATGGAAGAAACAGCAGTAAGCACAGGGAAATATCTGCTTCTAAATCCAAAACGCAGCTATCTAACAGAACGGTTGTCAATGTGTGCACTCAACTTCCAGAGTTAAACCCGTGTGTGGATTCAGCAGTCTGCAGAGACTTTCTCTGCAGAGTCCCAAAACAGGCGTTTTCAGCCCATTACCGGCATATGGAAGAAACAGCAGTAAGCACAGGGAAATATCTGCTTCTAAATCCAAAACGCAGCTATCTAACAGAACGGTTGTCAATGTGTGCACTCAACTTCCAGAGTTAAACCCGTGTGTGGATTCAGCAGTCTGCAGAGACTTTCTCTGCAGAGTCCCAAAACAGGCGTTTTCAGCCCATTACCGGCATATGGAAGAAACAGCAGTAAGCACAGGGAAATATCTGCTTCTAAATCCAAAACGCAGCTATCTAACAGAACGGTTGTCAATGTGTGCACTCAACTTCCAGAGTTAAACCCGTGTGTGGATTCAGCAGTCTGCAAACACTTTCTCTGCAGAGTCCCAAAACAGGCGTTTTCAGCCCATTACCGGCATATGGAAGAAACAGCAGTAAGCACAGGGAAATATCTGCTTCTAAATCCAAAACGCAGCTATCTAACAGAACGGTTGTCAATGTGTGCACTCAACTTCCAGAGTTAAACCTGTGTGTGGATTCAGCAGTCTGCAGAGACTTTCTCTGCAGAGTCCCAAAACAGGCGTTTTCAGCCCATTACCGGCATATGGAAGAAACAGCAGTAAGCACAGGGAAATATCTGCTTCTAAATCCAAAACGCAGCTATCTAACAGAACGGTTGTCAATGTGTGCACTCAACTTCCAGAGTTAAACCCGTGTGTGGATTCAGCAGTCTGCAGAGACTTTCTCTGCAGAGTCCCAAAACAGGCGTTTTCAGCCCATTACCGGCATATGGAAGAAACAGCAGTAAGCACAGGGAAATATCTGCTTCTAAATCCAAAACGCAGCTATCTAACAGAACGGTTGTCAATGTGTGCACTCAACTTCCAGAGTTAAACCCGTGTGTGGATTCAGCAGTCTGCAGAGACTTTCTCTGCAGAGTCCCAAAACAGGCGTTTTCAGCCCATTACCGGCATATGGAAGAAACAGCAGTAAGCACAGGGAAATATCTGCTTCTAAATCCAAAACGCAGCTATCTAACAGAACGGTTGTCAATGTGTGCACTCAACTTCCAGAGTTAAACCTGTGTGTGGATTCAGCAGTCTGCAGAGACTTTCTCTGCAGAGTCCCAAAACAGGCGTTTTCAGCCCATTACCGGCATATGGAAGAAACAGCAGTAAGCACAGGGAAATATCTGCTTCTAAATCCAAAACGCAGCTATCTAACAGAACGGTTGTCAATGTGTGCACTCAACTTCCAGAGTTAAACCCGTGTGTGGATTCAGCAGTCTGCAAACACTTTCTCTGCAGAGTCCCAAAACAGGCGTTTTCAGCCCATTACCGGCATATGGAAGAAACAGCAGTAAGCACAGGGAAATATCTGCTTCTAAATCCAAAACGCAGCTATCTAACAGAACGGTTGTCAATGTGTGCACTCAACTTCCAGAGTTAAACCCGTGTGTGGATTCAGCAGTCTGCAGAGACTTTCTCTGCAGAGTCCCAAAACAGGCGTTTTCAGCCCATTACCGGCATATGGAAGAAACAGCAGTAAGCACAGGGAAATATCTGCTTCTAAATCCAAAACGCAGCTATCTAACAGAACGGTTGTCAATGTGTGCACTCAACTTCCAGAGTTAAACCCGTGTGTGGATTCAGCAGTCTGCAAACACTTTCTCTGCAGAGTCCCAAAACAGGTGTTTTCAGGCCATTACCGGCATATGGAAGAAACAGCAGTAAGCACAGGGAAATATCTGCTTCTAAATCCAAAACGCAGCTATCTAACAGAACGGTTGTCAATGTGTGCACTCAACTTCCAGAGTTAAACCCGTGTGTGGATTCAGCAGTCTGCAGAGACTTTCTCTGCAGAGTCCCAAAACAGGCGTTTTCAGCCCATTACCGGCATATGGAAGAAACAGCAGTAAGCACAGGGAAATATCTGCTTCTAAATCCAAAACGCAGCTATCTAACAGAACGGTTGTCAATGTGTGCACTCAACTTCCAGAGTTAAACCCGTGTGTGGATTCAGCAGTCTGCAGAGACTTTCTCTGCAGAGTCCCAAAACAGGCGTTTTCAGCCCATTACCGGCATATGGAAGAAACAGCAGTAAGCACAGGGAAATATCTGCTTCTAAATCCAAAACGCAGCTATCTAACAGAACGGTTGTCAATGTGTGCACTCAACTTCCAGAGTTAAACCCGTGTGTGGATTCAGCAGTCTGCAGAGACTTTCTCTGCAGAGTCCCAAAACAGGCGTTTTCAGCCCATTACCGGCATATGGAAGAAACAGCAGTAAGCACAGGGAAATATCTGCTTCTAAATCCAAAACGCAGCTATCTAACAGAACGGTTGTCAATGTGTGCACTCAACTTCCAGAGTTAAACCCGTGTGTGGATTCAGCAGTCTGCAAACACTTTCTCTGCAGAGTCCCAAAACAGGCGTTTTCAGCCCATTACCGGCATATGGAAGAAACAGCAGTAAGCACAGGGAAATATCTGCTTCTAAATCCAAAACGCAGCTATCTAACAGAACGGTTGTCAATGTGTGCACTCAACTTCCAGAGTTAAACCCGTGTGTGGATTCAGCAGTCTGCAGAGACTTTCTCTGCAGAGTCCCAAAACAGGCGTTTTCAGCCCATTACCGGCATATGGAAGAAACAGCAGTAAGCACAGGGAAATATCTGCTTCTAAATCCAAAACGCAGCTATCTAACAGAACGGTTGTCAATGTGTGCACTCAACTTCCAGAGTTAAACCCGTGTGTGGATTCAGCAGTCTGCAAACACTTTCTCTGCAGAGTCCCAAAACAGGTGTTTTCAGCCCATTACCGGCATATGGAAGAAACAGCAGTAAGCACAGGGAAACATCTGCTTCTAAATCCAAAACGCAGCTATCTAACAGAACGGTTGTCAATGTGTGCACTCAACTTCCAGAGTTAAACCCGTGTGTGGATTCAGCAGTCTGCAGAGACTTTCTCTGCAGAGTCCCAAAACAGGCGTTTTCAGCCCATTACCGGCATATGGAAGAAACAGCAGTAAGCACAGGGAAATATCTGCTTCTAAATCCAAAACGCAGCTATCTAACAGAACGGTTGTCAATGTGTGCACTCAACTTCCAGAGTTAAACCCGTGTGTGGATTCAGCAGTCTGCAAACACTTTCTCTGCAGAGTCCCAAAACAGGCGTTTTCAGCCCATTACCGGCATATGGAAGAAACAGCAGTAAGCACAGGGAAATATCTGCTTCTAAATCCAAAACGCAGCTATCTAACAGAACGGTTGTCAATGTGTGCACTCAACTTCCAGAGTTAAACCCGTGTGTGGATTCAGCAGTCTGCAGAGACTTTCTCTGCAGAGTCCCAAAACAGGCGTTTTCAGCCCATTACCGGCATATGGAAGAAACAGCAGTAAGCACAGGGAAATATCTGCTTCTAAATCCAAAACGCAGCTATCTAACAGAACGGTTGTCAATGTGTGCACTCAACTTCCAGAGTTAAACCCGTGTGTGGATTCAGCAATCTGCAGAGACTTTCTCTGCAGAGTCCCAAAACAGGCGTTTTCAGCCCATTACCGGCATATGGAAGAAACAGCAGTAAGCACAGGGAAATATCTGCTTCTAAATCCAAAACGCAGCTATCTAACAGAACGGTTGTCAATGTGTGCACTCAACTTCCAGAGTTAAACCCGTGTGTGGATTCAGCAGTCTGCAGAGACTTTCTCTGCAGAGTCCCAAAACAGGCGTTTTCAGCCCATTACCGGCATATGGAAGAAACAGCAGTAAGCACAGGGAAATATCTGCTTCTAAATCCAAAACGCAGCTATCTAACAGAACGGTTGTCAATGTGTGCACTCAACTTCCAGAGTTAAACCCGTGTGTGGATTCAGCAGTCTGCAGAGACTTTCTCTGCAGAGTCCCAAAACAGGCGTTTTCAGCCCATTACCGGCATATGGAAGAAACAGCAGTAAGCACAGGGAAATATCTGCTTCTAAATCCAAAACGCAGCTATCTAACAGAACGGTTGTCAATGTGTGCACTCAACTTCCAGAGTTAAACCCGTGTGTGGATTCAGCAGTCTGCAGAGACTTTCTCTGCAGAGTCCCAAAACAGGCGTTTTCAGCCCATTACCGGCATATGGAAGAAACAGCAGTAAGCACAGGGAAATATCTGCTTCTAAATCCAAAACGCAGCTATCTAACAGAACGGTTGTCAATGTGTGCACTCAACTTCCAGAGTTAAACCCGTGTGTGGATTCAGCAGTCTGCAAACACTTTCTCTGCAGAGTCCCAAAACAGGCGTTTTCAGCCCATTACCGGCATATGGAAGAAACAGCAGTAAGCACAGGGAAATATCTGCTTCTAAATCCAAAACGCAGCTATCTAACAGAACGGTTGTCAATGTGTGCACTCAACTTCCAGAGGTAAACCCGTGTGTGGATTCAGCAGTCTGCAGAGACTTTCTCTGCAGAGTCCCAAAACAGGCGTTTTCAGCCCATTACCGGCATATGGAAGAAACAGCAGTAAGCACAGGGAAATATCTGCTTCTAAATCCAAAACGCAGCTATCTAACAGAACGGTTGTCAATGTGTGCACTCAACTTCCAGAGTTAAACCCGTGTGTGGATTCAGCAGTCTGCAAACACTTTCTCTGCAGAGTCCCAAAACAGGCGTTTTCAGCCCATTACCGGCATATGGAAGAAACAGCAGTAAGCACAGGGAAATATCTGCTTCTAAATCCAAAACGCAGCTATCTAACAGAACGGTTGTCAATGTGTGCACTCAACTTCCAGAGTTAAACCCGTGTGTGGATTCAGCAGTCTGCAGAGACTTTCTCTGCAGAGTCCCAAGACAGGCGTTTTCAGCCCATTACCGGCTTATGGAAGAAACAGCAGTAAGCACAGGGAAATATCTGCTTCTAAATCCAAAACGCAGCTATCTAACAGAACGGTTGTCAATGTGTGCACTCAACTTCCAGAGTTAAACCCGTGTGTGGATTCAGCAGTCTGCAGAGACTTTCTCTGCAGAGTCCCAAGACAGGCGTTTTCAGCCCATTACCGGCATATGGAAGAAACAGCAGTAAGCACAGGGAAATATCTGCTTCTAAATCCAAAACGCAGCTATCTAACAGAACGGTTGTCAATGTGTGCACTCAACTTCCAGAGGTAAACCCGTGTGTGGATTCAGCAGTCTGCAGAGACTTTCTCTGCAGAGTCCCAAAACAGGCGTTTTCAGCCCATTACCGGCATATGGAAGAAACAGCAGTAAGCACAAGGAAATATCTGCTTCTAAATCCAAAACGCAGCTATCTAACAGAACGGTTGTCAATGTGTGCACTCAACTTGCAGAGTTAAACCCGTGTGTGGATTCAGCAGTCTGCAGAGACTTTCTCTGCAGAGTCCCAAAACAGGCGTTTTCAGCCCATTACCGGCATATGGAAGAAACAGCAGTAAGCACAGGGAAATATCTGCTTCTAAATCCAAAACGCAGCTATCTAACAGAACGGTTGTCAATGTGTGCACTCAACTTCCAGAGTTAAACCCGTGTGTGGATTCAGCAGTCTGCAGAGACTTTCTCTGCAGAGTCCCAAAACAGGCGTTTTCAGCCCATTACCGGCATATGGAAGAAACAGCAGTAAGCACAGGGAAATATCTGCTTCTAAATCCAAAACGCAGCTATCTAACAGAACGATTGTCAATGTGTGCACTCAACTTCCAGAGTTAAACCCGTGTGTGGATTCAGCAGTCTGCAGAGACTTTCTCTGCAGAGTCCCAAAACAGGCGTTTTCAGCCCATTACCGGCATATGGAAGAAACAGCAGTAAGTACAGGGAAATATCTGCTTCTAAATCCAAAACGCTGCTATCTAACAGAACGGTTGTCAATGTGTGCACTCAACTTCCAGAGTTAAACCCGTGTGTGGATTCAGCAGTCTGCAGAGACTTTCTCTGCAGAGTCCCAAAACAGGCGTTTTCAGCCCATTACCGGCATATGGAAGAAACAGCAGTAAGCACAGGGAAATATCTGCTTCTAAATCCAAAACGCAGCTATCTAACAGAACGGTTGTCAATGTGTGCACTCAACTTCCAGAGTTAAACCCGTGTGTGGATTCAGCAGTCTGCAGAGACTTTCTCTGCAGAGTCCCAAAACAGGCGTTTTCAGCCCATTACCGGCATATGGAAGAAACAGCAGTAAGCACAGGGAAATATCTGCTTCTAAATCCAAAACGCAGCTATCTAACAGAACGGTTGTCAATGTGTACACTCAACTTCCAGAGTTAAACCCGTGTGTGGATTCAGCAGTCTGCAGAGACTTTCTCTGCAGAGTCCCAAAACAGGTGTTTTCAGCCCATTACCGGCATATGGAAGAAACAGCAGTAAGCACAGGGAAATATCTGCTTCTAAATCCAAAACGCAGCTATCTAACAGAACGGTTGTCAATGTGTGCACTCAACTTCCAGAGTTAAACCCGTGTGTGGATTCAGCAGTCTGCAGAGACTTTCTCTGCAGAGTCCCAAGACAGGCGTTTTCAGCCCATTACCGGCATATGGAAGAAACAGCAGTAAGCACAGGGAAATATCTGCTTCTAAATCCAAAACGCAGCTATCTAACAGAACGGTTGTCAATGTGTGCACTCAACTTCCAGAGTTAAACCCGTGTGTGGATTCAGCAGTCTGCAGAGACTTTCTCTGCAGAGTCCCAAAACAGGCGTTTTCAGCCCATTACCGGCATATGGAAGAAACAGCAGTAAGCACAGGGAAATATCTGCTTCTAAATCCAAAACGCAGCTATCTAACAGAACGGTTGTCAATGTGTGCACTCAACTTCCAGAGTTAAACCCGTGTGTGGATTCAGCAGTCTGCAGAGACTTTCTCTGCAGAGTCCCAAAACAGGCGTTTTCAGCCCATTACCGGCATATGGAAGAAACAGCAGTAAGCACAGGGAAATATCTGCTTCTAAATCCAAAACGCAGCTATCTAACAGAACGGTTGTCAATGTGTGCACTCAACTTCCAGAGTTAAACCCGTGTGTGGATTCAGCAGTCTGCAGAGACTTTCTCTGCAGAGTCCCAAAACAGGCGTTTTCAGCCCATTACCGGCATATGGAAGAAACAGCAGTAAGCACAAGGAAATTTCTGCTTCTAAATCCAAAACGCAGCTATCTAACAGAACGGTTGTCAATGTGTGCACTCAACTTGCAGAGTTAAACCCGTGTGTGGATTCAGCAGTCTGCAGAGACTTTCTCTGCAGAGTCCCAAAACAGGCGTTTTGAGCCCATTACCGGCATATGGAAGAAACAGCAGTAAGCACAGGGAAATATCTGCTTCTAAATCCAAAACGCAGCTATCTAACAGAACGGTTGTCAATGTGTGCACTCAACTTCCAGAGTTAAACCCGTGTGTGGATTCAGCAGTCTGCAGAGACTTTCTCTGCAGAGTCCCAAAACAGGCGTTTTCAGCCCATTACCGGCATATGGAAGAAACAGCAGTAAGCACAGGGAAATATCTGCTTCTAAATCCAAAACGCAGCTATCTAACAGAACGGTTGTCAATGTGTGCACTCAACTTCCAGAGTTAAACCCGTGTGTGGATTCAGCAGTCTGCAAACACTTTCTCTGCAGAGTCCCAAAACAGGCGTTTTCAGCCCATTACCGGCATATGGAAGAAACAGCAGTAAGCACAGGGAAATATCTGCTTCTAAATCCAAAACGCAGCTATCTAACAGAACGGTTGTCAATGTGTGCACTCAACTTCCAGAGTTAAACCCGTGTGTGGATTCAGCAGTCTGCAGAGACTTTCTCTGCAGAGTCCCAAAACAGGCGTTTTCAGCCCATTACCGGCATATGGAAGAAACAGCAGTAAGCACAGGGAAATATCTGCTTCTAAATCCAAAACGCAGCTATCTAACAGAACGGTTGTCAATGTGTGCACTCAACTTCCAGAGTTAAACCCGTGTGTGGATTCAGCAGTCTGCAAACACTTTCTCTGCAGAGTCCCAAAACAGGCGTTTTCTGCCCATTACCGGCATATGGAAGAAACAGCAGTAAGCACAGGGAAATATCTGCTTCTAAATCCAAAACGCAGCTATCTAACAGAACGGTTGTCAATGTGTGCACTCAACTTCCAGAGTTAAACCCGTGTGTGGATTCAGCAGTCTGCAAACACTTTCTCTGCAGAGTCCCAAAACAGGCGTTTTCAGCCCATTACCGGCATATGGAAGAAACAGCAGTAAGCACAGGGAAATATCTGCTTCTAAATCCAAAACGCAGCTATCTAACAGAACGGTTGTCAATGTGTGCGCTCAACTTCCAGAGTTAAAGCCGTGTGTGGATTCAGCAGTCTGCAAACACTTTCTCTGCAGAGTAGCAAAACAGGCGTTTTCAGCCCATTACCGGCATATGGAAGAAACAGCAGTAAGCACAGGGAAATATCTGCTTCTAAATCCAAAACGCAGCTATCTAACAGAACGGTTGTCAATGTGTGCACTCAACTTCCAGAGTTAAACCCGTGTGTGGATTCAGCAGTCTGCAGAGACTTTCTCTGCAGAGTCCCAAAACAGGCGTTTTCAGCCCATTACCGGCATATGGAAGAAACAGCAGTAAGCACAGGGAAATATCTGCTTCTAAATCCAAAACGCAGCTATCTAACAGAACGGTTGTCAATGTGTGCACTCAACTTCCAGAGTTAAACCCGTGTGTGGATTCAGCAGTCTGCAGAGACTTTCTCTGCAGAGTCCCAAAACAGGCGTTTTCAGCCCATTACCGGCATATGGAAGAAACAGCAGTAAGCACAGGGAAATATCTGCTTCTAAATCCAAAACGCAGCTATCTAACAGAACGGTTGTCAATGTGTGCACTCAACTTCCAGAGTTAAACCCGTGTGTGGATTCAGCAGTCTGCAAACACTTTCTCTGCAGAGTCCCAAAACTGGCGTTTTCAGCCCATTACCGGCATATGGAAGAAACAGCAGTAAGCACAGGGAAATATCTGCTTCTAAATCCAAAACGCAGCTATCTAACAGAACGGTTGTCAATGTGTGCACTCAACTTCCAGAGTTAAACCCGTGTGTGGATTCAGCAGTCTGCAAACACTTTCTCTGCAGAGTCCCAAAACAGGCGTTTTCAGCCCATTACCGGCATATGGAAGAAACAGCAGTAAGCACAGGGAAATATCTGCTTCTAAATCCAAAACGCAGCTATCTAACAGAACGGTTGTCAATGTGTGCACTCAACTTCCAGAGTTAAACCCGTGTGTGGATTCAGCAGTCTGCAGAGACTTTCTCTGCAGAGTCCCAAAACAGGCGTTTTCAGCCCATTACCAGCATATGGAAGAAACAGCAGTAAGCACAGGGAAATATCTGCTTCTAAATCCAAAACGCAGCTATCTAACAGAACGGTTGTCAATGTGTGCACTCAACTTCCAGAATTAAACCCGTGTGTGGATTCAGCAGTCTGCAGAGACTTTCTCTGCAGAGTCCCAAAACAGGCGTTTTCAGCCCATTACCGGCATATGGAAGAAACAGCAGTAAGCACAGGGAAATATCTGCTTCTAAATCCAAAACGCAGCTATCTAACAGAACGGTTGTCAATGTGTGCACTCAACTTCCAGAGTTAAACCCGTGTGTGGATTCAGCAGTCTGCAAACACTTTCTCTGCAGAGTCCCAAAACAGGCGTTTTCAGCCCATTACCGGCATATGGAAGAAACAGCAGTAAGCACAGGGAAATATCTGCTTCTAAATCCAAAACGCAGCTATCTAACAGAACGGTTGTCAATGTGTGCACTCAACTTCCAGAGTTAAACCCGTGTGTGGATTCAGCAGTCTGCAGAGACTTTCTCTGCAGAGTCCCAAGACAGGCGTTTTCAGCCCATTACCGGCATATGGAAGAAACAGCAGTAAGCACAGGGAAATATCTGCTTCTAAATCCAAAACGCAGCTATCTAACAGAACGGTTGTCAATGTGTGCACTCAACTTCCAGAGTTAAACCCGTGTGTGGATTCAGCAGTCTGCAAACACTTTCTCTGCAGAGTCCCAAAACAGGCGTTTTCAGCCCATTACCGGCATATGGAAGAAACAGCAGTAAGCACAGGGAAATATCTGCTTCTAAATCCAAAACGCAGCTATCTAACAGAACGGTTGTCAATGTGTGCACTCAACTTCCAGAGTTAAACCCGTGTGTGGATTCAGCAGTCTGCAGAGACTTTCTCTGCAGAGTCCCAAAACAGGCGTTTTCAGCCCATTACCGGCATATGGAAGAAACAGCAGTAAGCACAGGGAAATATCTGCTTCTAAATCCAAAACGCAGCTATCTAACAGAACGGTTGTCAATGTGTGCACTCAACTTCCAGAATTAAACCCGTGTGTGGATTCAGCAGTCTGCAGAGACTTTCTCTGCAGAGTCCCAAAACAGGCGTTTTCAGCCCATTACCGGCATATGGAAGAAACAGCAGTAAGCACAGGGAAATATCTGCTTCTAAATCCAAAACGCAGCTATCTAACAGAACGGTTGTCAATGTGTGCACTCAACTTCCAGAGTTAAACCCGTGTGTGGATTCAGCAGTCTGCAAACACTTTCTCTGCAGAGTCCCAAAACAGGCGTTTTCAGCCCATTACCGGCATATGGAAGAAACAGCAGTAAGCACAGGGAAATATCTGCTTCTAAATCCAAAACGCAGCTATCTAACAGAACGGTTGTCAATGTGTGCACTCAACTTCCAGAGTTAAACCCGTGTGTGGATTCAGCAGTCTGCAGAGACTTTCTCTGCAGAGTCCCAAGACAGGCGTTTTCAGCCCATTACCGGCATATGGAAGAAACAGCAGTAAGCACAGGGAAATATCTGCTTCTAAATCCAAAACGCAGCTATCTAACAGAACGGTTGTCAATGTGTGCACTCAACTTCCAGAGTTAAACCCGTGTGTGGATTCAGCAGTCTGCAGAGACTTTCTCTGCAGAGTCCCAAAACAGGCGTTTTCAGCCCATTACCGGCATATGGAAGAAACAGCAGTAAGCACAGGGAAATATCTGCTTCTAAATCCAAAACGCAGCTATCTAACAGAACGGTTGTCAATGTGTGCACTCAACTTCCAGAGTTAAAACCGTGTGTGGATTCAGCAGTCTGCAAACACTTTCTCTGCAGAGTCCCAAAACAGGCGTTTTCAGCCCATTACCGGCATATGGAAGAAACAGCAGTAAGCACAGGGAAATATCTGCTTCTAAATCCAAAACGCAGCTATCTAACAGAACGGTTGTCAATGTGTGCACTCAACTTCCAGAGTTAAACCCGTGTGTGGATTCAGCAGTCTGCAAACACTTTCTCTGCAGAGTCCCAAAACAGGCGTTTTCAGCCCATTACCGGCATATGGAAGAAACAGCAGTAAGCACAGGGAAATATCTGCTTCTAAATCCAAAACGCAGCTATCTAACAGAACGGTTGTCAATGTGTGCACTCAACTTCCAGAGTTAAACCCGTGTGTGGATTCAGCAGTCTGCAGAGACTTTCTCTGCAGAGTCCCAAGACAGGCGTTTTCAGCCCATTACCGGCATATGGAAGAAACAGCAGTAAGCACAGGGAAATATCTGCTTCTAAATCCAAAACGCAGCTATCTAACAGAACGGTTGTCAATGTGTGCACTCAACTTCCAGAGGTAAACCCGTGTGTGGATTCAGCAGTCTGCAGAGACTTTCTCTGCAGAGTCCCAAAACAGGCGTTTTCAGCCCATTACCGGCATATGGAAGAAACAGCAGTAAGCACAAGGAAATATCTGCTTCTAAATCCAAAACGCAGCTATCTAACAGAACGGTTGTCAATGTGTGCACTCAACTTGCAGAGTTAAACCCGTGTGTGGATTCAGCAGTCTGCAGAGACTTTCTCTGCAGAGTCCCAAAACAGGCGTTTTCAGCCCATTACCGGCATATGGAAGAAACAGCAGTAAGCACAGGGAAATATCTGCTTCTAAATCCAAAACGCAGCTATCTAACAGAACGGTTGTCAATGTGTGCACTCAACTTCCAGAGTTAAACCCGTGTGTGGATTCAGCAGTCTGCAGAGACTTTCTCTGCAGAGTCCCAAAACAGGCGTTTTCAGCCCATTACCGGCATATGGAAGAAACAGCAGTAAGCACAGGGAAATATCTGCTTCTAAATCCAAAACGCAGCTATCTAACAGAACGATTGTCAATGTGTGCACTCAACTTCCAGAGTTAAACCCGTGTGTGGATTCAGCAGTCTGCAGAGACTTTCTCTGCAGAGTCCCAAAACAGGCGTTTTCAGCCCATTACCGGCATATGGAAGAAACAGCAGTAAGTACAGGGAAATATCTGCTTCTAAATCCAAAACGCAGCTATCTAACAGAACGGTTGTCAATGTGTGCACTCAACTTCCAGAGTTAAACCCGTGTGTGGATTCAGCAGTCTGCAGAGACTTTCTCTGCAGAGTCCCAAAACAGGCGTTTTCAGCCCATTACCGGCATATGGAAGAAACAGCAGTAAGCACAGGGAAATATCTGCTTCTAAATCCAAAACGCAGCTATCTAACAGAACGGTTGTCAATGTGTGCACTCAACTTCCAGAGTTAAACCCGTGTGTGGATTCAGCAGTCTGCAGAGACTTTCTCTGCAGAGTCCCAAAACAGGCGTTTTCAGCCCATTACCGGCATATGGAAGAAACAGCAGTAAGCACAGGGAAATATCTGCTTCTAAATCCAAAACGCAGCTATCTAACAGAACGGTTGTCAATGTGTACACTCAACTTCCAGAGTTAAACCCGTGTGTGGATTCAGCAGTCTGCAGAGACTTTCTCTGCAGAGTCCCAAAACAGGTGTTTTCAGCCCATTACCGGCATATGGAAGAAACAGCAGTAAGCACAGGGAAATATCTGCTTCTAAATCCAAAACGCAGCTATCTAACAGAACGGTTGTCAATGTGTGCACTCAACTTCCAGAGTTAAACCCGTGTGTGGATTCAGCAGTCTGCAGAGACTTTCTCTGCAGAGTCCCAAAACAGGCGTTTTCAGCCCATTACCGGCATATGGAAGAAACAGCAGTAAGCACAGGGAAATATCTGCTTCTAAATCCAAAACGCAGCTATCTAACAGAACGGTTGTCAATGTGTGCACTCAACTTCCAGAGTTAAACCCGTGTGTGGATTCAGCAGTCTGCAGAGACTTTCTCTGCAGAGTCCCAAAACAGGCGTTTTCAGCCCATTACCGGCATATGGAAGAAACAGCAGTAAGCACAGGGAAATATCTGCTTCTAAATCCAAAACGCAGCTATCTAACAGAACGGTTGTCAATGTGTGCACTCAACTTCCAGAGTTAAACCCGTGTGTGGATTCAGCAGTCTGCAGAGACTTTCTCTGCAGAGTCCCAAAACAGGCGTTTTCAGCCCATTACCGGCATATGGAAGAAACAGCAGTAAGCACAGGGAAATATCTGCTTCTAAATCCAAAACGCAGCTATCTAACAGAACGGTTGTCAATGTGTGCACTCAACTTCCAGAGTTAAACCCGTGTGTGGATTCAGCAGTCTGCAGAGACTTTCTCTGCAGAGTCCCAAAACAGGCGTTTTCAGCCCATTACCGGCATATGGAAGAAACAGCAGTAAGCACAAGGAAATTTCTGCTTCTAAATCCAAAACGCAGCTATCTAACAGAACGGTTGTCAATGTGTGCACTCAACTTGCAGAGTTAAACCCGTGTGTGGATTCAGCAGTCTGCAGAGACTTTCTCTGCAGAGTCCCAAAACAGGCGTTTTGAGCCCATTACCGGCATATGGAAGAAACAGCAGTAAGCACAGGGAAATATCTGCTTCTAAATCCAAAACGCAGCTATCTAACAGAACGGTTGTCAATGTGTGCACTCAACTTCCAGAGTTAAACCCGTGTGTGGATTCAGCAGTCTGCAGAGACTTTCTCTGCAGAGTCCCAAAACAGGCGTTTTCAGCCCATTACCGGCATATGGAAGAAACAGCAGTAAGCACAGGGAAATATCTGCTTCTAAATCCAAAACGCAGCTATCTAACAGAACGGTTGTCAATGTGTGCACTCAACTTCCAGAGTTAAACCCGTGTGTGGATTCAGCAGTCTGCAAACACTTTCTCTGCAGAGTCCCAAAACAGGCGTTTTCAGCCCATTACCGGCATATGGAAGAAACAGCAGTAAGCACAGGGAAATATCTGCTTCTAAATCCAAAACGCAGCTATCTAACAGAACGGTTGTCAATGTGTGCACTCAACTTCCAGAGTTAAACCCGTGTGTGGATTCAGCAGTCTGCAGAGACTTTCTCTGCAGAGTCCCAAAACAGGCGTTTTCAGCCCGTTACCGGCATATGGAAGAAACAGCAGTAAGCACAGGGAAATATCTGCTTCTAAATCCAAAACGCAGCTATCTAACAGAACGGTTGTCAATGTGTGCACTCAACTTCCAGAGTTAAACCCGTGTGTGGATTCAGCAGTCTGCAAACACTTTCTCTGCAGAGTCCCAAAACAGGCGTTTTCTGCCCATTACCGGCATATGGAAGAAACAGCAGTAAGCACAGGGAAATATCTGCTTCTAAATCCAAAACGCAGCTATCTAACAGAACGGTTGTCAATGTGTGCACTCAACTTCCAGAGTTAAACCCGTGTGTGGATTCAGCAGTCTGCAAACACTTTCTCTGCAGAGTCCCAAAACAGGCGTTTTCAGCCCATTACCGGCATATGGAAGAAACAGCAGTAAGCACAGGGAAATATCTGCTTCTAAATCCAAAACGCAGCTATCTAACAGAACGGTTGTCAATGTGTGCACTCAACTTCCAGAGTTAAACCCGTGTGTGGATTCAGCAGTCTGCAAACACTTTCTCTGCAGAGTAGCAAAACAGGCGTTTTCAGCCCATTACCGGCATATGGAAGAAACAGCAGTAAGCACAGGGAAATATCTGCTTCTAAATCCAAAACGCAGCTATCTAACAGAACGGTTGTCAATGTGTGCACTCAACTTCCAGAGTTAAACCCGTGTGTGGATTCAGCAGTCTGCAGAGACTTTCTCTGCAGAGTCCCAAAACAGGCGTTTTCAGCCCATTACCGGCATATGGAAGAAACAGCAGTAAGCACAGGGGAATATCTGCTTCTAAATCCAAAACGCAGCTATCTAACAGAACGGTTGTCAATGTGTGCACTCAACTTCCAGAGTTAAACCCGTGTGTGGATTCAGCAGTCTGCAGAGACTTTCTCTGCAGAGTCCCAAAACAGGCGTTTTCAGCCCATTACCGGCATATGGAAGAAACAGCAGTAAGCACAGGGAAATATCTGCTTCTAAATCCAAAACGCAGCTATCTAACAGAACGGTTGTCAATGTGTGCACTCAACTTCCAGAGTTAAACCCGTGTGTGGATTCAGCAGTCTGCAAACACTTTCTCTGCAGAGTCCCAAAACAGGCGTTTTCAGCCCATTACCGGCATATGGAAGAAACAGCAGTAAGCACAGGGAAATATCTGCTTCTAAATCCAAAACGCAGCTATCTAACAGAACGGTTGTCAATGTGTGCACTCAACTTCCAGAGTTAAACCCGTGTGTGGATTCAGCAGTCTGCAAACACTTTCTCTGCAGAGTCCCAAAACAGGCGTTTTCAGCCCATTACCGGCATATGGAAGAAACAGCAGTAAGCACAGGGAAATATCTGCTTCTAAATCCAAAACGCAGCTATCTAACAGAACGGTTGTCAATGTGTGCACTCAACTTCCAGAGTTAAACCCGTGTGTGGATTCAGCAGTCTGCAAACACTTTCTCTGCAGAGTCCCAAAACAGGCGTTTTCAGCCCATTACCGGCATATGGAAGAAACAGCAGTAAGCACAGGGAAATATCTGCTTCTAAATCCAAAACGCAGCTATCTAACAGAACGGTTGTCAATGTGTGCACTCAACTTCCAGAGTTAAACCCGTGTGTGGATTCAGCAGTCTGCAGAGACTTTCTCTGCAGAGTCCCAAAACAGGCGTTTTCAGCCCATTACCGGCATATGGAAGAAACAGCAGTAAGCACAGGGAAATATCTGCTTCTAAATCCAAAACGCAGCTATCTAACAGAACGGTTGTCAATGTGTGCACTCAACTTCCAGAGTTAAACCCGTGTGTGGATTCAGCAGTCTGCAAACACTTTCTCTGCAGAGTCCCAAAACAGGCGTTTTCAGCCCATTACCGGCATATGGAAGAAACAGCAGTAAGCACAGGGAAATATCTGCTTCTAAATCCAAAACGCAGCTATCTAACAGAACGGTTGTCAATGTGTGCACTCAACTTCCAGAGTTAAACCCGTGTGTGGATTCAGCAGTCTGCAGAGACTTTCTCTGCAGAGTCCCAAGACAGGCGTTTTCAGCCCATTACCGGCATATGGAAGAAACAGCAGTAAGCACAGGGAAATATCTGCTTCTAAATCCAAAACGCAGCTATCTAACAGAACGGTTGTCAATGTGTGCACTCAACTTCCAGAGTTAAACCCGTGTGTGGATTCAGCAGTCTGCAGAGACTTTCTCTGCAGAGTCCCAAAACAGGCGTTTTCAGCCCATTACCGGCATATGGAAGAAACAGCAGTAAGCACAGGGAAATATCTGCTTCTAAATCCAAAACGCAGCTATCTAACAGAACGGTTGTCAATGTGTGCACTCAACTTCCAGAGTTAAAACCGTGTGTGGATTCAGCAGTCTGCAAACACTTTCTCTGCAGAGTCCCAAAACAGGCGTTTTCAGCCCATTACCGGCATATGGAAGAAACAGCAGTAAGCACAGGGAAATATCTGCTTCTAAATCCAAAACGCAGCTATCTAACAGAACGGTTGTCAATGTGTGCACTCAACTTCCAGAGTTAAACCCGTGTGTGGATTCAGCAGTCTGCAAACACTTTCTCTGCAGAGTCCCAAAACAGGCGTTTTCAGCCCATTACCGGCATATGGAAGAAACAGCAGTAAGCACAGGGAAATATCTGCTTCTAAATCCAAAACGCAGCTATCTAACAGAACGGTTGTCAATGTGTGCACTCAACTTCCAGAGTTAAACCCGTGTGTGGATTCAGCAGTCTGCAAACACTTTCTCTGCAGAGTCCCAAAACAGGCGTTTTCAGCCCATTACCGGCATATGGAAGAAACAGCAGTAAGCACAGGGAAATATCTGCTTCTAAATCCAAAACGCAGCTATCTAACAGAACGGTTGTCAATGTGTGCACTCAACTTCCAGAGTTAAACCCGTGTGTGGATTCAGCAGTCTGCAGAGACTTTCTCTGCAGAGTCCCAAGACAGGCGTTTTCAGCCCATTACCGGCATATGGAAGAAACAGCAGTAAGCACAGGGAAATATCTGCTTCTAAATCCAAAACGCAGCTATCTAACAGAACGGTTGTCAATGTGTGCACTCAACTTCCAGAGTTAAACCCGTGTGTGGATTCAGCAGTCTGCAGAGACTTTCTCTGCAGAGTCCCAAGACAGGCGTTTTCAGCCCATTACCGGCATATGGAAGAAACAGCAGTAAGCACAGGGAAATATCTGCTTCTAAATCCAAAACGCAGCTATCTAACAGAACGGTTGTCAATGTGTGCACTCAACTTCCAGAGGTAAACCCGTGTGTGGATTCAGCAGTCTGCAGAGACTTTCTCTGCAGAGTCCCAAAACAGGCGTTTTCAGCCCATTACCGGCATATGGAAGAAACAGCAGTAAGCACAAGGAAATACCTGCTTCTAAATCCAAAATGCAGCTATCTAACAGAACGGTTGTCAATGTGTGCACTCACCTTGCAGAGTTAAACCCGTGTGTGGATTCAGCAGTCTGCAGAGACTTTCTCTGCAGAGTCCCAAAACAGGCGTTTTCAGCCCTTTACCGGCATATGGAAGAAACAGCAGTAAGCACAGGGAAATATCTGCTTCTAAATCCAAAACGCAGCTATCTAACAGAACGGTTGTCAATGTGTGCACTCAACTTCCAGAGTTAAACCCGTGTGTGGATTCAGCAGTCTGCAAACACTTTCTCTGCAGAGTCCCAAAACAGGCGTTTTCAGCCCATTACCGGCATATGGAAGAAACAGCAGTAAGCACAGGGAAATATCTGCTTCTAAATCCAAAACGCAGCTATCTAACAGAACGGTTGTCAATGTGTGCACTCAACTTCCAGAGTTAAACCCGTGTGTGGATTCAGCAGTCTGCAGAGACTTTCTCTGCAGAGTCCCAAAACAGGCGTTTTCAGCCCATTACCGGCATATGGAAGAAACAGCAGTAAGCACAGGGAAATATCTGCTTCTAAATCCAAAACGCAGCTATCTAACAGAACGGTTGTCAATGTGTGCACTCAACTTCCAGAGTTAAACCCGTGTGTGGATTCAGCAGTCTGCAGAGACTTTCTCTGCAGAGTCCCAAAACAGGCGTTTTCAGCCCATTACCGGCATATGGAAGAAACAGCAGTAAGCACAGGGAAATATCTGCTTCTAAATCCAAAACGCAGCTATCTAACAGAACGGTTGTCAATGTGTGCACTCAACTTCCAGAGTTAAACCCGTGTGTGGATTCAGCAGTCTGCAGAGACTTTCTCTGCAGAGTCCCAAAACAGGCGTTTTCAGCCCATTACCGGCATATGGAAGAAACAGCAGTAAGCACAGGGAAATATCTGCTTCTAAATCCAAAACGCAGCTATCTAACAGAACGGTTGTCAATGTGTGCACTCAACTTCCAGAGTTAAACCCGTGTGTGGATTCAGCAGTCTGCAAACACTTTCTCTGCAGAGTCCCAAAACAGGCGTTTTCAGCCCATTACCGGCATATGGAAGAAACAGCAGTAAGCACAGGGAAATATCTGCTTCTAAATCCAAAACGCAGCTATCTAACAGAACGGTTGTCAATGTGTGCACTCAACTTCCAGAGTTAAACCCGTGTGTGGATTCAGCAGTCTGCAGAGACTTTCTCTGCAGAGTCCCAAGACAGGCGTTTTCAGCCCATTACCGGCATATGGAAGAAACAGCAGTAAGCACAGGGAAATATCTGCTTCTAAATCCAAAACGCAGCTATCTAACAGAACGGTTGTCAATGTGTGCACTCAACTTCCAGAGTTAAACCCGTGTGTGGATTCAGCAGTCTGCAGAGACTTTCTCTGCAGAGTCCCAAAACAGGCGTTTTCAGCCCATTACCGGCATATGGAAGAAACAGCAGTAAGCACAGGGAAATACCTGCTTCTAAATCCAAAACGCAGCTATCTAACAGAACGGTTGTCAATGTGTGCACTCAACTTCCAGAGTTAAAACCGTGTGTGGATTCAGCAGTCTGCAAACACTTTCTCTGCAGAGTCCCAAAACAGGCGTTTTCAGCCCATTACCGGCATATGGAAGAAACAGCAGTAAGCACAGGGAAATATCTGCTTCTAAATCCAAAACGCAGCTATCTAACAGAACGGTTGTCAATGTGTGCACTCAACTTCCAGAGTTAAACCCGTGTGTGGATTCAGCAGTCTGCAAACACTTTCTCTGCAGAGTCCCAAAACAGGCGTTTTCAGCCCATTACCGGCATATGGAAGAAACAGCAGTAAGCACAGGGAAA
The DNA here is from genome assembly GCF_030222135.1 of Aotus nancymaae. Taxonomy (NCBI): domain Eukaryota; kingdom Metazoa; phylum Chordata; class Mammalia; order Primates; family Aotidae; genus Aotus; species Aotus nancymaae. Next base: position 115,776 of record NW_026988867.1, read on the forward strand.
TATCTGCTTCTAAATCCAAAACGCAGCTATCTAACAGAACGGTTGTCAATGTGTGCACTCAACTTCCAGAGTTAAACCCGTGTGTGGATTCAGCAGTCTGCAGAGACTTTCTCTGCAGAGTCCCAAGACAGGCGTTTTCAGCCCATTACCGGCATATGGAAGAAACAGCAGTAAGCACAGGGAAATATCTGCTTCTAAATCCAAAACGCAGCTATCTAACAGAACGGTTGTCAATGTGTGCACTCAACTTCCAGAGTTAAACCCGTGTGTGGATTCAGCAGTCTGCAGAGACTTTCTCTGCAGAGTCCCAAGACAGGCGTTTTCAGCCCATTACCGGCATATGGAAGAAACAGCAGTAAGCACAGGGAAATATCTGCTTCTAAATCCAAAACGCAGCTATCTAACAGAACGGTTGTCAATGTGTGCACTCAACTTCCAGAGGTAAACCCGTGTGTGGATTCAGCAGTCTGCAGAGACTTTCTCTGCAGAGTCCCAAAACAGGCGTTTTCAGCCCATTACCGGCATATGGAAGAAACAGCAGTAAGCACAAGGAAATATCTGCTTCTAAATCCAAAACGCAGCTATCTAACAGAACGGCTGTCAATGTGTGCACTCACCTTGCAGAGTTAAACCCGTGTGTGGATTCAGCAGTCTGCAGAGACTTTCTCTGCAGAGTCCCAAAACAGGCGTTTTCAGCCCATTACCGGCATATGGAAGAAACAGCAGTAAGCACAGGGAAATATCTGCTTCTAAATCCAAAACGCAGCTATCTAACAGAACGGTTGTCAATGTGTGCACTCAACTTCCAGAGTTAAACCCGTGTGTGGATTCAGCAGTCTGCAAACACTTTCTCTGCAGAGTCCCAAAACAGGCGTTTTCTGCCCATTACCGGCATATGGAAGAAACAGCAGTAAGCACAGGGAAATATCTGCTTCTAAATCCAAAACGCAGCTATCTAACAGAACGGTTGTCAATGTGTGCACTCAACTTCCAGAGTTAAACCCGTGTGTGGATTCAGCAGTCTGCAAACACTTTCTCTGCAGAGTCCCAAAACAGGCGTTTTCAGCCCATTACCGGCATATGGAAGAAACAGCAGTAAGCACAGGGAAATATCTGCTTCTAAATCCAAAACGCAGCTATCTAACAGAACGGTTGTCAATGTGTGCACTCAACTTCCAGAGTTAAAGCCGTGTGTGGATTCAGCAGTCTGCAAACACTTTCTCTGCAGAGTAGCAAAACAGGCGTTTTCAGCCCATTACCGGCATATGGAAGAAACAGCAGTAAGCACAGGGAAATATCTGCTTCTAAATCCAAAACGCAGCTATCTAACAGAACGGTTGTCAATGTGTGCACTCAACTTCCAGAGTTAAACCCGTGTGTGGATTCAGCAGTCTGCAGAGACTTTCTCTGCAGAGTCCCAAAACAGGCGTTTTCAGCCCATTACCGGCATATGGAAGAAACAGCAGTAAGCACAGGGAAATATCTGCTTCTAAATCCAAAACGCAGCTATCTAACAGAACGGTTGTCAATGTGTGCACTCAACTTCCAGAGTTAAACCCGTGTGTGGATTCAGCAGTCTGCAGAGACTTTCTCTGCAGAGTCCCAAAACAGGCGTTTTCAGCCCATTACCGGCATATGGAAGAAACAGCAGTAAGCACAGGGAAATATCTGCTTCTAAATCCAAAACGCAGCTATCTAACAGAACGGTTGTCAATGTGTGCACTCAACTTCCAGAGTTCAACCCGTGTGTGGATTCAGCAGTCTGCAAACACTTTCTCTGCAGAGTCCCAAAACAGGCGTTTTCAGCCCATTACCGGCATATGGAAGAAACAGCAGTAAGCACAGGGAAATATCTGCTTCTAAATCCAAAACGCAGCTATCTAACAGAACGGTTGTCAATGTGTGCACTCAACTTCCAGAGTTAAACCCGTGTGTGGATTCAGCAGTCTGCAAACACTTTCTCTGCAGAGTCCCAAAACAGGCGTTTTCAGCCCATTACCGGCATATGGAAGAAACAGCAGTAAGCACAGGGAAATATCTGCTTCTAAATCCAAAACGCAGCTATCTAACAGAACGGTTGTCAATGTGTGCACTCAACTTCCAGAGTTAAACCCGTGTGTGGATTCAGCAGTCTGCAGAGACTTTCTCTGCAGAGTCCCAAAACAGGCGTTTTCAGCCCATTACCGGCATATGGAAGAAACAGCAGTAAGCACAGGGAAATATCTGCTTCTAAATCCAAAACGCAGCTATCTAACAGAACGGTTGTCAATGTGTGCACTCAACTTCCAGAGTTAAACCCGTGTGTGGATTCAGCAGTCTGCAGAGACTTTCTCTGCAGAGTCCCAAAACAGGCGTTTTCAGCCCATTACCGGCATATGGAAGAAACAGCAGTAAGCACAGGGAAATATCTGCTTCTAAATCCAAAACGCAGCTATCTAACAGAACGGTTGTCAATGTGTGCACTCAACTTCCAGAGTTAAACCCGTGTGTGGATTCAGCAGTCTGCAAACACTTTCTCTGCAGAGTCCCAAAACAGGCGTTTTCAGCCCATTACCGGCATATGGAAGAAACAGCAGTAAGCACAGGGAAATATCTGCTTCTAAATCCAAAACGCAGCTATCTAACAGAACGGTTGTCAATGTGTGCACTCAACTTCCAGAGTTAAACCCGTGTGTGGATTCAGCAGTCTGCAGAGACTTTCTCTGCAGAGTCCCAAGACAGGCGTTTTCAGCCCATTACCGGCATATGGAAGAAACAGCAGTAAGCACAGGGAAATATCTGCTTCTAAATCCAAAACGCAGCTATCTAACAGAACGGTTGTCAATGTGTGCACTCAACTTCCAGAGTTAAACCCATGTGTGGATTCAGCAGTCTGCAGAGACTTTCTCTGCAGAGTCCCAAAACAGGCGTTTTCAGCCCATTACCGGCATATGGAAGAAACAGCAGTAAGCACAGGGAAATATCTGCTTCTAAATCCAAAACGCAGCTATCTAACAGAACGGTTGTCAATGTGTGCACTCAACTTCCAGAGTTAAAACCGTGTGTGGATTCAGCAGTCTGCAAACACTTTCTCTGCAGAGTCCCAAAACAGGCGTTTTCAGCCCATTACCGGCATATGGAAGAAACAGCAGTAAGCACAGGGAAATATCTGCTTCTAAATCCAAAACGCAGCTATCTAACAGAACGGTTGTCAATGTGTGCACTCAACTTCCAGAGTTAAACCCGTGTGTGGATTCAGCAGTCTGCAAACACTTTCTCTGCAGAGTCCCAAAACAGGCGTTTTCAGCCCATTACCGGCATATGGAAGAAACAGCAGTAAGCACAGGGAAATATCTGCTTCTAAATCCAAAACGCAGCTATCTAACAGAACGGTTGTCAATGTGTGCACTCAACTTCCAGAGTTAAACCCGTGTGTGGATTCAGCAGTCTGCAAACACTTTCTCTGCAGAGTCCCAAAACAGGCGTTTTCAGCCCATTACCGGCATATGGAAGAAACAGCAGTAAGCACAGGGAAATATCTGCTTCTAAATCCAAAACGCAGCTATCTAACAGAACGGTTGTCAATGTGTGCACTCAACTTCCAGAGTTAAACCCGTGTGTGGATTCAGCAGTCTGCAGAGACTTTCTCTGCAGAGTCCCAAGACAGGCGTTTTCAGCCCATTACCGGCATATGGAAGAAACAGCAGTAAGCACAGGGAAATATCTGCTTCTAAATCCAAAACGCAGCTATCTAACAGAACGGTTGTCAATGTGTGCACTCAACTTCCAGAGTTAAACCCGTGTGTGGATTCAGCAGTCTGCAGAGACTTTCTCTGCAGAGTCCCAAGACAGGCGTTTTCAGCCCATTACCGGCATATGGAAGAAACAGCAGTAAGCACAGGGAAATATCTGCTTCTAAATCCAAAACGCAGCTATCTAACAGAACGGTTGTCAATGTGTGCACTCAACTTCCAGAGGTAAACCCGTGTGTGGATTCAGCAGTCTGCAGAGACTTTCTCTGCAGAGTCCCAAAACAGGCGTTTTCAGCCCATTACCGGCATATGGAAGAAACAGCAGTAAGCACAAGGAAATATCTGCTTCTAAATCCAAAACGCAGCTATCTAACAGAACGGTTGTCAATGTGTGCACTCACCTTGCAGAGTTAAACCCGTGTGTGGATTCAGCAGTCTGCAGAGACTTTCTCTGCAGAGTCCCAAAACAGGCGTTTTCAGCCCTTTACCGGCATATGGAAGAAACAGCAGTAAGCACAGGGAAATATCTGCTTCTAAATCCAAAACGCAGCTATCTAACAGAACGGTTGTCAATGTGTGCACTCAACTTCCAGAGTTAAACCCGTGTGTGGATTCAGCAGTCTGCAAACACTTTCTCTGCAGAGTCCCAAAACAGGCGTTTTCAGCCCATTACCGGCATATGGAAGAAACAGCAGTAAGCACAGGGAAATATCTGCTTCTAAATCCAAAACGCAGCTATCTAACAGAACGGTTGTCAATGTGTGCACTCAACTTCCAGAGTTAAACCCGTGTGTGGATTCAGCAGTCTGCAAACACTTTCTCTGCAGAGTCCCAAAACAGGCGTTTTCAGCCCATTACCGGCATATGGAAGAAACAGCAGTAAGCACAGGGAAATATCTGCTTCTAAATCCAAAACGCAGCTATCTAACAGAACGGTTGTCAATGTGTGCACTCAACTTCCAGAGTTAAACCCGTGTGTGGATTCAGCAGTCTGCAAACACTTTCTCTGCAGAGTCCCAAAACAGGCGTTTTCAGCCCATTACCGGCATATGGAAGAAACAGCAGTAAGCACAGGGAAATATCTGCTTCTAAATCCAAAACGCAGCTATCTAACAGAACGGTTGTCAATGTGTGCACTCAACTTCCAGAGTTAAACCCGTGTGTGGATTCAGCAGTCTGCAGAGACTTTCTCTGCAGAGTCCCAAAACAGGCGTTTTCAGCCCATTACCGGCATATGGAAGAAACAGCAGTAAGCACAGGGAAATATCTGCTTCTAAATCCAAAACGCAGCTATCTAACAGAACGGTTGTCAATGTGTGCACTCAACTTCCAGAGTTAAACCCGTGTGTGGATTCAGCAGTCTGCAAACACTTTCTCTGCAGAGTCCCAAAACAGGCGTTTTCAGCCCATTACCGGCATATGGAAGAAACAGCAGTAAGCACAGGGAAATATCTGCTTCTAAATCCAAAACGCAGCTATCTAACAGAACGGTTGTCAATGTGTGCACTCAACTTCCAGAGTTAAACCCGTGTGTGGATTCAGCAGTCTGCAGAGACTTTCTCTGCAGAGTCCCAAGACAGGCGTTTTCAGCCCATTACCGGCATATGGAAGAAACAGCAGTAAGCACAGGGAAATATCTGCTTCTAAATCCAAAACGCAGCTATCTAACAGAACGGTTGTCAATGTGTGCACTCAACTTCCAGAGTTAAACCCGTGTGTGGATTCAGCAGTCTGCAGAGACTTTCTCTGCAGAGTCCCAAAACAGGCGTTTTCAGCCCATTACCGGCATATGGAAGAAACAGCAGTAAGCACAGGGAAATACCTGCTTCTAAATCCAAAACGCAGCTATCTAACAGAACGGTTGTCAATGTGTGCACTCAACTTCCAGAGTTAAAACCGTGTGTGGATTCAGCAGTCTGCAAACACTTTCTCTGCAGAGTCCCAAAACAGGCGTTTTCAGCCCATTACCGGCATATGGAAGAAACAGCAGTAAGCACAGGGAAATATCTGCTTCTAAATCCAAAACGCAGCTATCTAACAGAACGGTTGTCAATGTGTGCACTCAACTTCCAGAGTTAAACCCGTGTGTGGATTCAGCAGTCTGCAAACACTTTCTCTGCAGAGTCCCAAAACAGGCGTTTTCAGCCCATTACCGGCATATGGAAGAAACAGCAGTAAGCACAGGGAAATATCTGCTTCTAAATCCAAAACGCAGCTATCTAACAGAACGGTTGTCAATGTGTGCACTCAACTTCCAGAGTTAAACCCGTGTGTGGATTCAGCAGTCTGCAGAGACTTTCTCTGCAGAGTCCCAAAACAGGCGTTTTCAGCCCATTACCGGCATATGGAAGAAACAGCAGTAAGCACAGGGAAATATCTGCTTCTAAATCCAAAACGCAGCTATCTAACAGAACGGTTGTCAATGTGTGCACTCAACTTCCAGAGTTAAACCCGTGTGTGGATTCAGCAGTCTGCAGAGACTTTCTCTGCAGAGTCCCAAGACAGGCGTTTTCAGCCCATTACCGGCATATGGAAGAAACAGCAGTAAGCACAGGGAAATATCTGCTTCTAAATCCAAAACGCAGCTATCTAACAGAACGGTTGTCAATGTGTGCACTCAACTTCCAGAGTTAAACCCGTGTGTGGATTCAGCAGTCTGCAGAGACTTTCTCTGCAGAGTCCCAAAACAGGCGTTTTCAGCCCATTACCGGCATATGGAAGAAACAGCAGTAAGCACAAGGAAATATCTGCTTCTAAATCCAAAACGCAGCTATCTAACAGAACGGCTGTCAATGTGTGCACTCACCTTGCAGAGTTAAACCCGTGTGTGGATTCAGCAGTCTGCAGAGACTTTCTCTGCAGAGTCCCAAAACAGGCGTTTTCAGCCCATTACCGGCATATGGAAGAAACAGCAGTAAGCACAGGGAAATATCTGCTTCTAAATCCAAAACGCAGCTATCTAACAGAACGGTTGTCAATGTGTGCACTCAACTTCCAGAGTTAAACCCGTGTGTGGATTCAGCAGTCTGCAGAGACTTTCTCTGCAGAGTCCCAAAACAGGCGTTTTCAGCCCATTACCGGCATATGGAAGAAACAGCAGTAAGCACAGGGAAATATCTGCTTCTAAATCCAAAACGCAGCTATCTAACAGAACGATTGTCGATGTGTGCACTCAACTTCCAGAGTTAAACCCGTGTGTGGATTCAGCAGTCTGCAGAGACTTTCTCTGCAGAGTCCCAAAACAGGCGTTTTCAGCCCATTACCGGCATATGGAAGAAACAGCAGTAAGCACAGGGAAATATCTGCTTCTAAATCCAAAACGCAGCTATCTAACAGAACGGTTGTCAATGTGTGCACTCAACTTCCAGAGTTAAACCCGTGTGTGGATTCAGCAGTCTGCAGACACTTTCTCTGCAGAGTCCCAAAACAGGCGTTTTCAGCCCATTACCGGCATATGGAAGAAACAGCAGTAAGCACAGGGAAATATCTGCTTCTAAATCCAAAACGCAGCTATCTAACAGAACGGTTGTCAATGTGTGCACTCAACTTCCAGAGTTAAACCCGTGTGTGGATTCAGCAGTCTGCAGAGACTTTCTCTGCAGAGTCCCAAAACAGGCGTTTTCAGCCCATTACCGGCATATGGAAGAAACAGCAGTAAGCACAGGGAAATATCTGCTTCTAAATCCAAAACGCAGCTATCTAACAGAACGGTTGTCAATGTGTGCACTCAACTTCCAGAGTTAAACCCGTGTGTGGATTCAGCAGTCTGCAAACACTTTCTCTGCAGAGTCCCAAAACAGGCGTTTTCAGCCCATTACCGGCATATGGAAGAAACAGCAGTAAGCACAGGGAAATATCTGCTTCTAAATCCAAAACGCAGCTATCTAACAGAACGGTTGTCAATGTGTGCACTCAACTTCCAGAGTTAAACCCGTGTGTGGATTCAGCAGTCTGCAGAGACTTTCTCTGCAGAGTCCCAAGACAGGCGTTTTCAGCCCATTACCGGCATATGGAAGAAACAGCAGTAAGCACAGGGAAATATCTGCTTCTAAATCCAAAACGCAGCTATCTAACAGAACGGTTGTCAATGTGTGCACTCAACTTCCAGAGGTAAACCCGTGTGTGGATTCAGCAGTCTGCAGAGACTTTCTCTGCAGAGTCCCAAAACAGGCGTTTTCAGCCCATTACCGGCATATGGAAGAAACAGCAGTAAGCACAAGGAAATATCTGCTTCTAAATCCAAAACGCAGCTATCTAACAGAACGGTTGTCAATGTGTGCACTCAACTTGCAGAGTTAAACCCGTGTGTGGATTCAGCAGTCTGCAGAGACTTTCTCTGCAGAGTCCCAAAACAGGCGTTTTCAGCCCATTACCGGCATATGGAAGAAACAGCAGTAAGCACAGGGAAATATCTGCTTCTAAATCCAAAACGCAGCTATCTAACAGAACGGTTGTCAATGTGTGCACTCAACTTCCAGAGTTAAACCCGTGTGTGGATTCAGCAGTCTGCAGAGACTTTCTCTGCAGAGTCCCAAAACAGGCGTTTTCAGCCCATTACCGGCATATGGAAGAAACAGCAGTAAGCACAGGGAAATATCTGCTTCTAAATCCAAAACGCAGCTATCTAACAGAACGATTGTCAATGTGTGCACTCAACTTCCAGAGTTAAACCCGTGTGTGGATTCAGCAGTCTGCAGAGACTTTCTCTGCAGAGTCCCAAAACAGGCGTTTTCAGCCCATTACCGGCATATGGAAGAAACAGCAGTAAGTACAGGGAAATATCTGCTTCTAAATCCAAAACGCAGCTATCTAACAGAACGGTTGTCAATGTGTGCACTCAACTTCCAGAGTTAAACCCGTGTGTGGATTCAGCAGTCTGCAGAGACTTTCTCTGCAGAGTCCCAAAACAGGCGTTTTCAGCCCATTACCGGCATATGGAAGAAACAGCAGTAAGCACAGGGAAATATCTGCTTCTAAATCCAAAACGCAGCTATCTAACAGAACGGTTGTCAATGTGTGCACTCAACTTCCAGAGTTAAACCCGTGTGTGGATTCAGCAGTCTGCAGAGACTTTCTCTGCAGAGTCCCAAAACAGGCGTTTTCAGCCCATTACCGGCATATGGAAGAAACAGCAGTAAGCACAGGGAAATATCTGCTTCTAAATCCAAAACGCAGCTATCTAACAGAACGGTTGTCAATGTGTACACTCAACTTCCAGAGTTAAACCCGTGTGTGGATTCAGCAGTCTGCAGAGACTTTCTCTGCAGAGTCCCAAAACAGGTGTTTTCAGCCCATTACCGGCATATGGAAGAAACAGCAGTAAGCACAGGGAAATATCTGCTTCTAAATCCAAAACGCAGCTATCTAACAGAACGGTTGTCAATGTGTGCACTCAACTTCCAGAGTTAAACCCGTGTGTGGATTCAGCAGTCTGCAGAGACTTTCTCTGCAGAGTCCCAAAACAGGCGTTTTCAGCCCATTACCGGCATATGGAAGAAACAGCAGTAAGCACAGGGAAATATCTGCTTCTAAATCCAAAACGCAGCTATCTAACAGAACGGTTGTCAATGTGTGCACTCAACTTCCAGAGTTAAACCCGTGTGTGGATTCAGCAGTCTGCAGAGACTTTCTCTGCAGAGTCCCAAAACAGGCGTTTTCAGCCCATTACCGGCATATGGAAGAAACAGCAGTAAGCACAGGGAAATATCTGCTTCTAAATCCAAAACGCAGCTATCTAACAGAACGGTTGTCAATGTGTGCACTCAACTTCCAGAGTTAAACCCGTGTGTGGATTCAGCAGTCTGCAGAGACTTTCTCTGCAGAGTCCCAAAACAGGCGTTTTCAGCCCATTACCGGCATATGGAAGAAACAGCAGTAAGCACAGGGAAATATCTGCTTCTAAATCCAAAACGCAGCTATCTAACAGAACGGTTGTCAATGTGTGCACTCAACTTCCAGAGTTAAACCCGTGTGTGGATTCAGCAGTCTGCAGAGACTTTCTCTGCAGAGTCCCAAAACAGGCGTTTTCAGCCCATTACCGGCATATGGAAGAAACAGCAGTAAGCACAAGGAAATTTCTGCTTCTAAATCCAAAACGCAGCTATCTAACAGAACGGTTGTCAATGTGTGCACTCAACTTGCAGAGTTAAACCCGTGTGTGGATTCAGCAGTCTGCAGAGACTTTCTCTGCAGAGTCCCAAAACAGGCGTTTTGAGCCCATTACCGGCATATGGAAGAAACAGCAGTAAGCACAGGGAAATATCTGCTTCTAAATCCAAAACGCAGCTATCTAACAGAACGGTTGTCAATGTGTGCACTCAACTTCCAGAGTTAAACCCGTGTGTGGATTCAGCAGTCTGCAGAGACTTTCTCTGCAGAGTCCCAAAACAGGCGTTTTCAGCCCATTACCGGCATATGGAAGAAACAGCAGTAAGCACAGGGAAATATCTGCTTCTAAATCCAAAACGCAGCTATCTAACAGAACGGTTGTCAATGTGTGCACTCAACTTCCAGAGTTAAACCCGTGTGTGGATTCAGCAGTCTGCAAACACTTTCTCTGCAGAGTCCCAAAACAGGCGTTTTCAGCCCATTACCGGCATATGGAAGAAACAGCAGTAAGCACAGGGAAATATCTGCTTCTAAATCCAAAACGCAGCTATCTAACAGAACGGTTGTCAATGTGTGCACTCAACTTCCAGAGTTAAACCCGTGTGTGGATTCAGCAGTCTGCAGAGACTTTCTCTGCAGAGTCCCAAAACAGGCGTTTTCAGCCCGTTACCGGCATATGGAAGAAACAGCAGTAAGCACAGGGAAATATCTGCTTCTAAATCCAAAACGCAGCTATCTAACAGAACGGTTGTCAATGTGTGCACTCAACTTCCAGAGTTAAACCCGTGTGTGGATTCAGCAGTCTGCAAACACTTTCTCTGCAGAGTCCCAAAACAGGCGTTTTCTGCCCATTACCGGCATATGGAAGAAACAGCAGTAAGCACAGGGAAATATCTGCTTCTAAATCCAAAACGCAGCTATCTAACAGAACGGTTGTCAATGTGTGCACTCAACTTCCAGAGTTAAACCCGTGTGTGGATTCAGCAGTCTGCAAACACTTTCTCTGCAGAGTCCCAAAACAGGCGTTTTCAGCCCATTACCGGCATATGGAAGAAACAGCAGTAAGCACAGGGAAATATCTGCTTCTAAATCCAAAACGCAGCTATCTAACAGAACGGTTGTCAATGTGTGCACTCAACTTCCAGAGTTAAACCCGTGTGTGGATTCAGCAGTCTGCAAACACTTTCTCTGCAGAGTAGCAAAACAGGCGTTTTCAGCCCATTACCGGCATATGGAAGAAACAGCAGTAAGCACAGGGAAATATCTGCTTCTAAATCCAAAACGCAGCTATCTAACAGAACGGTTGTCAATGTGTGCACTCAACTTCCAGAGTTAAACCCGTGTGTGGATTCAGCAGTCTGCAGAGACTTTCTCTGCAGAGTCCCAAAACAGGCGTTTTCAGCCCATTACCGGCATATGGAAGAAACAGCAGTAAGCACAGGGGAATATCTGCTTCTAAATCCAAAACGCAGCTATCTAACAGAACGGTTGTCAATGTGTGCACTCAACTTCCAGAGTTAAACCCGTGTGTGGATTCAGCAGTCTGCAGAGACTTTCTCTGCAGAGTCCCAAAACAGGCGTTTTCAGCCCATTACCGGCATATGGAAGAAACAGCAGTAAGCACAGGGAAATATCTGCTTCTAAATCCAAAACGCAGCTATCTAACAGAACGGTTGTCAATGTGTGCACTCAACTTCCAGAGTTAAACCCGTGTGTGGATTCAGCAGTCTGCAAACACTTTCTCTGCAGAGTCCCAAAACAGGCGTTTTCAGCCCATTACCGGCATATGGAAGAAACAGCAGTAAGCACAGGGAAATATCTGCTTCTAAATCCAAAACGCAGCTATCTAACAGAACGGTTGTCAATGTGTGCACTCAACTTCCAGAGTTAAACCCGTGTGTGGATTCAGCAGTCTGCAAACACTTTCTCTGCAGAGTCCCAAAACAGGCGTTTTCAGCCCATTACCGGCATATGGAAGAAACAGCAGTAAGCACAGGGAAATATCTGCTTCTAAATCCAAAACGCAGCTATCTAACAGAACGGTTGTCAATGTGTGCACTCAACTTCCAGAGTTAAACCCGTGTGTGGATTCAGCAGTCTGCAAACACTTTCTCTGCAGAGTCCCAAAACAGGCGTTTTCAGCCCATTACCGGCATATGGAAGAAACAGCAGTAAGCACAGGGAAATATCTGCTTCTAAATCCAAAACGCAGCTATCTAACAGAACGGTTGTCAATGTGTGCACTCAACTTCCAGAGTTAAACCCGTGTGTGGATTCAGCAGTCTGCAGAGACTTTCTCTGCAGAGTCCCAAAACAGGCGTTTTCAGCCCATTACCGGCATATGGAAGAAACAGCAGTAAGCACAGGGAAATATCTGCTTCTAAATCCAAAACGCAGCTATCTAACAGAACGGTTGTCAATGTGTGCACTCAACTTCCAGAGTTAAACCCGTGTGTGGATTCAGCAGTCTGCAAACACTTTCTCTGCAGAGTCCCAAAACAGGCGTTTTCAGCCCATTACCGGCATATGGAAGAAACAGCAGTAAGCACAGGGAAATATCTGCTTCTAAATCCAAAACGCAGCTATCTAACAGAACGGTTGTCAATGTGTGCACTCAACTTCCAGAGTTAAACCCGTGTGTGGATTCAGCAGTCTGCAGAGACTTTCTCTGCAGAGTCCCAAGACAGGCGTTTTCAGCCCATTACCGGCATATGGAAGAAACAGCAGTAAGCACAGGGAAATATCTGCTTCTAAATCCAAAACGCAGCTATCTAACAGAACGGTTGTCAATGTGTGCACTCAACTTCCAGAGTTAAACCCGTGTGTGGATTCAGCAGTCTGCAGAGACTTTCTCTGCAGAGTCCCAAAACAGGCGTTTTCAGCCCATTACCGGCATATGGAAGAAACAGCAGTAAGCACAGGGAAATATCTGCTTCTAAATCCAAAACGCAGCTATCTAACAGAACGGTTGTCAATGTGTGCACTCAACTTCCAGAGTTAAAACCGTGTGTGGATTCAGCAGTCTGCAAACACTTTCTCTGCAGAGTCCCAAAACAGGCGTTTTCAGCCCATTACCGGCATATGGAAGAAACAGCAGTAAGCACAGGGAAATATCTGCTTCTAAATCCAAAACGCAGCTATCTAACAGAACGGTTGTCAATGTGTGCACTCAACTTCCAGAGTTAAACCCGTGTGTGGATTCAGCAGTCTGCAAACACTTTCTCTGCAGAGTCCCAAAACAGGCGTTTTCAGCCCATTACCGGCATATGGAAGAAACAGCAGTAAGCACAGGGAAATATCTGCTTCTAAATCCAAAACGCAGCTATCTAACAGAACGGTTGTCAATGTGTGCACTCAACTTCCAGAGTTAAACCCGTGTGTGGATTCAGCAGTCTGCAAACACTTTCTCTGCAGAGTCCCAAAACAGGCGTTTTCAGCCCATTACCGGCATATGGAAGAAACAGCAGTAAGCACAGGGAAATATCTGCTTCTAAATCCAAAACGCAGCTATCTAACAGAACGGTTGTCAATGTGTGCACTCAACTTCCAGAGTTAAACCCGTGTGTGGATTCAGCAGTCTGCAGAGACTTTCTCTGCAGAGTCCCAAGACAGGCGTTTTCAGCCCATTACCGGCATATGGAAGAAACAGCAGTAAGCACAGGGAAATATCTGCTTCTAAATCCAAAACGCAGCTATCTAACAGAACGGTTGTCAATGTGTGCACTCAACTTCCAGAGTTAAACCCGTGTGTGGATTCAGCAGTCTGCAGAGACTTTCTCTGCAGAGTCCCAAGACAGGCGTTTTCAGCCCATTACCGGCATATGGAAGAAACAGCAGTAAGCACAGGGAAATATCTGCTTCTAAATCCAAAACGCAGCTATCTAACAGAACGGTTGTCAATGTGTGCACTCAACTTCCAGAGGTAAACCCGTGTGTGGATTCAGCAGTCTGCAGAGACTTTCTCTGCAGAGTCCCAAAACAGGCGTTTTCAGCCCATTACCGGCATATGGAAGAAACAGCAGTAAGCACAAGGAAATACCTGCTTCTAAATCCAAAACGCAGCTATCTAACAGAACGGTTGTCAATGTGTGCACTCACCTTGCAGAGTTAAACCCGTGTGTGGATTCAGCAGTCTGCAGAGACTTTCTCTGCAGAGTCCCAAAACAGGCGTTTTCAGCCCTTTACCGGCATATGGAAGAAACAGCAGTAAGCACAGGGAAATATCTGCTTCTAAATCCAAAACGCAGCTATCTAACAGAACGGTTGTCAATGTGTGCACTCAACTTCCAGAGTTAAACCCGTGTGTGGATTCAGCAGTCTGCAAACACTTTCTCTGCAGAGTCCCAAAACAGGCGTTTTCAGCCCATTACCGGCATATGGAAGAAACAGCAGTAAGCACAGGGAAATATCTGCTTCTAAATCCAAAACGCAGCTATCTAACAGAACGGTTGTCAATGTGTGCACTCAACTTCCAGAGTTAAACCCGTGTGTGGATTCAGCAGTCTGCAGAGACTTTCTCTGCAGAGTCCCAAAACAGGCGTTTTCAGCCCATTACCGGCATATGGAAGAAACAGCAGTAAGCACAGGGAAATATCTGCTTCTAAATCCAAAACGCAGCTATCTAACAGAACGGTTGTCAATGTGTGCACTCAACTTCCAGAGTTAAACCCGTGTGTGGATTCAGCAGTCTGCAGAGACTTTCTCTGCAGAGTCCCAAAACAGGCGTTTTCAGCCCATTACCGGCATATGGAAGAAACAGCAGTAAGCACAGGGAAATATCTGCTTCTAAATCCAAAACGCAGCTATCTAACAGAACGGTTGTCAATGTGTGCACTCAACTTCCAGAGTTAAACCCGTGTGTGGATTCAGCAGTCTGCAGAGACTTTCTCTGCAGAGTCCCAAAACAGGCGTTTTCAGCCCATTACCGGCATATGGAAGAAACAGCAGTAAGCACAGGGAAATATCTGCTTCTAAATCCAAAACGCAGCTATCTAACAGAACGGTTGTCAATGTGTGCACTCAACTTCCAGAGTTAAACCCGTGTGTGGATTCAGCAGTCTGCAAACACTTTCTCTGCAGAGTCCCAAAACAGGCGTTTTCAGCCCATTACCGGCATATGGAAGAAACAGCAGTAAGCACAGGGAAATATCTGCTTCTAAATCCAAAACGCAGCTATCTAACAGAACGGTTGTCAATGTGTGCACTCAACTTCCAGAGTTAAACCCGTGTGTGGATTCAGCAGTCTGCAGAGACTTTCTCTGCAGAGTCCCAAGACAGGCGTTTTCAGCCCATTACCGGCATATGGAAGAAACAGCAGTAAGCACAGGGAAATATCTGCTTCTAAATCCAAAACGCAGCTATCTAACAGAACGGTTGTCAATGTGTGCACTCAACTTCCAGAGTTAAACCCGTGTGTGGATTCAGCAGTCTGCAGAGACTTTCTCTGCAGAGTCCCAAAACAGGCGTTTTCAGCCCATTACCGGCATATGGAAGAAACAGCAGTAAGCACAGGGAAATACCTGCTTCTAAATCCAAAACGCAGCTATCTAACAGAACGGTTGTCAATGTGTGCACTCAACTTCCAGAGTTAAAACCGTGTGTGGATTCAGCAGTCTGCAAACACTTTCTCTGCAGAGTCCCAAAACAGGCGTTTTCAGCCCATTACCGGCATATGGAAGAAACAGCAGTAAGCACAGGGAAATATCTGCTTCTAAATCCAAAACGCAGCTATCTAACAGAACGGTTGTCAATGTGTGCACTCAACTTCCAGAGTTAAACCCGTGTGTGGATTCAGCAGTCTGCAAACACTTTCTCTGCAGAGTCCCAAAACAGGCGTTTTCAGCCCATTACCGGCATATGGAAGAAACAGCAGTAAGCACAGGGAAATATCTGCTTCTAAATCCAAAACGCAGCTATCTAACAGAACGGTTGTCAATGTGTGCACTCAACTTCCAGAGTTAAACCCGTGTGTGGATTCAGCAGTCTGCAGAGACTTTCTCTGCAGAGTCCCAAGACAGGCGTTTTCAGCCCATTACCGGCATATGGAAGAAACAGCAGTAAGCACAGGGAAATATCTGCTTCTAAATCCAAAACGCAGCTATCTAACAGAACGGTTGTCAATGTGTGCACTCAACTTCCAGAGTTAAACCCGTGTGTGGATTCAGCAGTCTGCAGAGACTTTCTCTGCAGAGTCCCAAGACAGGCGTTTTCAGCCCATTACCGGCATATGGAAGAAACAGCAGTAAGCACAGGGAAATATCTGCTTCTAAATCCAAAACGCAGCTATCTAACAGAACGGTTGTCAATGTGTGCACTCAACTTCCAGAGGTAAACCCGTGTGTGGATTCAGCAGTCTGCAGAGACTTTCTCTGCAGAGTCCCAAAACAGGCGTTTTCAGCCCATTACCGGCATATGGAAGAAACAGCAGTAAGCACAAGGAAATATCTGCTTCTAAATCCAAAACGCAGCTATCTAACAGAACGGCTGTCAATGTGTGCACTCACCTTGCAGAGTTAAACCCGTGTGTGGATTCAGCAGTCTGCAGAGACTTTCTCTGCAGAGTCCCAAAACAGGCGTTTTCAGCCCATTACCGGCATATGGAAGAAACAGCAGTAAGCACAGGGAAATATCTGCTTCTAAATCCAAAACGCAGCTATCTAACAGAACGGTTGTCAATGTGTGCACTCAACTTCCAGAGTTAAACCCGTGTGTGGATTCAGCAGTCTGCAAACACTTTCTCTGCAGAGTCCCAAAACAGGCGTTTTCTGCCCATTACCGGCATATGGAAGAAACAGCAGTAAGCACAGGGAAATATCTGCTTCTAAATCCAAAACGCAGCTATCTAACAGAACGGTTGTCAATGTGTGCACTCAACTTCCAGAGTTAAACCCGTGTGTGGATTCAGCAGTCTGCAAACACTTTCTCTGCAGAGTCCCAAAACAGGCGTTTTCAGCCCATTACCGGCATATGGAAGAAACAGCAGTAAGCACAGGGAAATATCTGCTTCTAAATCCAAAACGCAGCTATCTAACAGAACGGTTGTCAATGTGTGCACTCAACTTCCAGAGTTAAAGCCGTGTGTGGATTCAGCAGTCTGCAAACACTTTCTCTGCAGAGTAGCAAAACAGGCGTTTTCAGCCCATTACCGGCATATGGAAGAAACAGCAGTAAGCACAGGGAAATATCTGCTTCTAAATCCAAAACGCAGCTATCTAACAGAACGGTTGTCAATGTGTGCACTCAACTTCCAGAGTTAAACCCGTGTGTGGATTCAGCAGTCTGCAGAGACTTTCTCTGCAGAGTCCCAAAACAGGCGTTTTCAGCCCATTACCGGCATATGGAAGAAACAGCAGTAAGCACAGGGAAATATCTGCTTCTAAATCCAAAACGCAGCTATCTAACAGAACGGTTGTCAATGTGTGCACTCAACTTCCAGAGTTAAACCCGTGTGTGGATTCAGCAGTCTGCAGAGACTTTCTCTGCAGAGTCCCAAAACAGGCGTTTTCAGCCCATTACCGGCATATGGAAGAAACAGCAGTAAGCACAGGGAAATATCTGCTTCTAAATCCAAAACGCAGCTATCTAACAGAACGGTTGTCAATGTGTGCACTCAACTTCCAGAGTTCAACCCGTGTGTGGATTCAGCAGTCTGCAAACACTTTCTCTGCAGAGTCCCAAAACAGGCGTTTTCAGCCCATTACCGGCATATGGAAGAAACAGCAGTAAGCACAGGGAAATATCTGCTTCTAAATCCAAAACGCAGCTATCTAACAGAACGGTTGTCAATGTGTGCACTCAACTTCCAGAGTTAAACCCGTGTGTGGATTCAGCAGTCTGCAAACACTTTCTCTGCAGAGTCCCAAAACAGGCGTTTTCAGCCCATTACCGGCATATGGAAGAAACAGCAGTAAGCACAGGGAAATATCTGCTTCTAAATCCAAAACGCAGCTATCTAACAGAACGGTTGTCAATGTGTGCACTCAACTTCCAGAGTTAAACCCGTGTGTGGATTCAGCAGTCTGCAGAGACTTTCTCTGCAGAGTCCCAAAACAGGCGTTTTCAGCCCATTACCGGCATATGGAAGAAACAGCAGTAAGCACAGGGAAATATCTGCTTCTAAATCCAAAACGCAGCTATCTAACAGAACGGTTGTCAATGTGTGCACTCAACTTCCAGAGTTAAACCCGTGTGTGGATTCAGCAGTCTGCAGAGACTTTCTCTGCAGAGTCCCAAAACAGGCGTTTTCAGCCCATTACCGGCATATGGAAGAAACAGCAGTAAGCACAGGGAAATATCTGCTTCTAAATCCAAAACGCAGCTATCTAACAGAACGGTTGTCAATGTGTGCACTCAACTTCCAGAGTTAAACCCGTGTGTGGATTCAGCAGTCTGCAAACACTTTCTCTGCAGAGTCCCAAAACAGGCGTTTTCAGCCCATTACCGGCATATGGAAGAAACAGCAGTAAGCACAGGGAAATATCTGCTTCTAAATCCAAAACGCAGCTATCTAACAGAACGGTTGTCAATGTGTGCACTCAACTTCCAGAGTTAAACCCGTGTGTGGATTCAGCAGTCTGCAGAGACTTTCTCTGCAGAGTCCCAAGACAGGCGTTTTCAGCCCATTACCGGCATATGGAAGAAACAGCAGTAAGCACAGGGAAATATCTGCTTCTAAATCCAAAACGCAGCTATCTAACAGAACGGTTGTCAATGTGTGCACTCAACTTCCAGAGTTAAACCCATGTGTGGATTCAGCAGTCTGCAGAGACTTTCTCTGCAGAGTCCCAAAACAGGCGTTTTCAGCCCATTACCGGCATATGGAAGAAACAGCAGTAAGCACAGGGAAATATCTGCTTCTAAATCCAAAACGCAGCTATCTAACAGAACGGTTGTCAATGTGTGCACTCAACTTCCAGAGTTAAAACCGTGTGTGGATTCAGCAGTCTGCAAACACTTTCTCTGCAGAGTCCCAAAACAGGCGTTTTCAGCCCATTACCGGCATATGGAAGAAACAGCAGTAAGCACAGGGAAATATCTGCTTCTAAATCCAAAACGCAGCTATCTAACAGAACGGTTGTCAATGTGTGCACTCAACTTCCAGAGTTAAACCCGTGTGTGGATTCAGCAGTCTGCAAACACTTTCTCTGCAGAGTCCCAAAACAGGCGTTTTCAGCCCATTACCGGCATATGGAAGAAACAGCAGTAAGCACAGGGAAATATCTGCTTCTAAATCCAAAACGCAGCTATCTAACAGAACGGTTGTCAATGTGTGCACTCAACTTCCAGAGTTAAACCCGTGTGTGGATTCAGCAGTCTGCAAACACTTTCTCTGCAGAGTCCCAAAACAGGCGTTTTCAGCCCATTACCGGCATATGGAAGAAACAGCAGTAAGCACAGGGAAATATCTGCTTCTAAATCCAAAACGCAGCTATCTAACAGAACGGTTGTCAATGTGTGCACTCAACTTCCAGAGTTAAACCCGTGTGTGGATTCAGCAGTCTGCAGAGACTTTCTCTGCAGAGTCCCAAGACAGGCGTTTTCAGCCCATTACCGGCATATGGAAGAAACAGCAGTAAGCACAGGGAAATATCTGCTTCTAAATCCAAAACGCAGCTATCTAACAGAACGGTTGTCAATGTGTGCACTCAACTTCCAGAGTTAAACCCGTGTGTGGATTCAGCAGTCTGCAGAGACTTTCTCTGCAGAGTCCCAAGACAGGCGTTTTCAGCCCATTACCGGCATATGGAAGAAACAGCAGTAAGCACAGGGAAATATCTGCTTCTAAATCCAAAACGCAGCTATCTAACAGAACGGTTGTCAATGTGTGCACTCAACTTCCAGAGGTAAACCCGTGTGTGGATTCAGCAGTCTGCAGAGACTTTCTCTGCAGAGTCCCAAAACAGGCGTTTTCAGCCCATTACCGGCATATGGAAGAAACAGCAGTAAGCACAAGGAAATATCTGCTTCTAAATCCAAAACGCAGCTATCTAACAGAACGGTTGTCAATGTGTGCACTCACCTTGCAGAGTTAAACCCGTGTGTGGATTCAGCAGTCTGCAGAGACTTTCTCTGCAGAGTCCCAAAACAGGCGTTTTCAGCCCTTTACCGGCATATGGAAGAAACAGCAGTAAGCACAGGGAAATATCTGCTTCTAAATCCAAAACGCAGCTATCTAACAGAACGGTTGTCAATGTGTGCACTCAACTTCCAGAGTTAAACCCGTGTGTGGATTCAGCAGTCTGCAAACACTTTCTCTGCAGAGTCCCAAAACAGGCGTTTTCAGCCCATTACCGGCATATGGAAGAAACAGCAGTAAGCACAGGGAAATATCTGCTTCTAAATCCAAAACGCAGCTATCTAACAGAACGGTTGTCAATGTGTGCACTCAACTTCCAGAGTTAAACCCGTGTGTGGATTCAGCAGTCTGCAAACACTTTCTCTGCAGAGTCCCAAAACAGGCGTTTTCAGCCCATTACCGGCATATGGAAGAAACAGCAGTAAGCACAGGGAAATATCTGCTTCTAAATCCAAAACGCAGCTATCTAACAGAACGGTTGTCAATGTGTGCACTCAACTTCCAGAGTTAAACCCGTGTGTGGATTCAGCAGTCTGCAAACACTTTCTCTGCAGAGTCCCAAAACAGGCGTTTTCAGCCCATTACCGGCATATGGAAGAAACAGCAGTAAGCACAGGGAAATATCTGCTTCTAAATCCAAAACGCAGCTATCTAACAGAACGGTTGTCAATGTGTGCACTCAACTTCCAGAGTTAAACCCGTGTGTGGATTCAGCAGTCTGCAGAGACTTTCTCTGCAGAGTCCCAAAACAGGCGTTTTCAGCCCATTACCGGCATATGGAAGAAACAGCAGTAAGCACAGGGAAATATCTGCTTCTAAATCCAAAACGCAGCTATCTAACAGAACGGTTGTCAATGTGTGCACTCAACTTCCAGAGTTAAACCCGTGTGTGGATTCAGCAGTCTGCAAACACTTTCTCTGCAGAGTCCCAAAACAGGCGTTTTCAGCCCATTACCGGCATATGGAAGAAACAGCAGTAAGCACAGGGAAATATCTGCTTCTAAATCCAAAACGCAGCTATCTAACAGAACGGTTGTCAATGTGTGCACTCAACTTCCAGAGTTAAACCCGTGTGTGGATTCAGCAGTCTGCAGAGACTTTCTCTGCAGAGTCCCAAGACAGGCGTTTTCAGCCCATTACCGGCATATGGAAGAAACAGCAGTAAGCACAGGGAAATATCTGCTTCTAAATCCAAAACGCAGCTATCTAACAGAACGGTTGTCAATGTGTGCACTCAACTTCCAGAGTTAAACCCGTGTGTGGATTCAGCAGTCTGCAGAGACTTTCTCTGCAGAGTCCCAAAACAGGCGTTTTCAGCCCATTACCGGCATATGGAAGAAACAGCAGTAAGCACAGGGAAATACCTGCTTCTAAATCCAAAACGCAGCTATCTAACAGAACGGTTGTCAATGTGTGCACTCAACTTCCAGAGTTAAAACCGTGTGTGGATTCAGCAGTCTGCAAACACTTTCTCTGCAGAGTCCCAAAACAGGCGTTTTCAGCCCATTACCGGCATATGGAAGAAACAGCAGTAAGCACAGGGAAATATCTGCTTCTAAATCCAAAACGCAGCTATCTAACAGAACGGTTGTCAATGTGTGCACTCAACTTCCAGAGTTAAACCCGTGTGTGGATTCAGCAGTCTGCAAACACTTTCTCTGCAGAGTCCCAAAACAGGCGTTTTCAGCCCATTACCGGCATATGGAAGAAACAGCAGTAAGCACAGGGAAATATCTGCTTCTAAATCCAAAACGCAGCTATCTAACAGAACGGTTGTCAATGTGTGCACTCAACTTCCAGAGTTAAACCCGTGTGTGGATTCAGCAGTCTGCAGAGACTTTCTCTGCAGAGTCCCAAAACAGGCGTTTTCAGCCCATTACCGGCATATGGAAGAAACAGCAGTAAGCACAGGGAAATATCTGCTTCTAAATCCAAAACGCAGCTATCTAACAGAACGGTTGTCAATGTGTGCACTCAACTTCCAGAGTTAAACCCGTGTGTGGATTCAGCAGTCTGCAGAGACTTTCTCTGCAGAGTCCCAAGACAGGCGTTTTCAGCCCATTACCGGCATATGGAAGAAACAGCAGTAAGCACAGGGAAATATCTGCTTCTAAATCCAAAACGCAGCTATCTAACAGAACGGTTGTCAATGTGTGCACTCAACTTCCAGAGTTAAACCCGTGTGTGGATTCAGCAGTCTGCAGAGACTTTCTCTGCAGAGTCCCAAAACAGGCGTTTTCAGCCCATTACCGGCATATGGAAGAAACAGCAGTAAGCACAAGGAAATATCTGCTTCTAAATCCAAAACGCAGCTATCTAACAGAACGGCTGTCAATGTGTGCACTCACCTTGCAGAGTTAAACCCGTGTGTGGATTCAGCAGTCTGCAGAGACTTTCTCTGCAGAGTCCCAAAACAGGCGTTTTCAGCCCATTACCGGCATATGGAAGAAACAGCAGTAAGCACAGGGAAATATCTGCTTCTAAATCCAAAACGCAGCTATCTAACAGAACGGTTGTCAATGTGTGCACTCAACTTCCAGAGTTAAACCCGTGTGTGGATTCAGCAGTCTGCAGAGACTTTCTCTGCAGAGTCCCAAAACAGGCGTTTTCAGCCCATTACCGGCATATGGAAGAAACAGCAGTAAGCACAGGGAAATATCTGCTTCTAAATCCAAAACGCAGCTATCTAACAGAACGATTGTCGATGTGTGCACTCAACTTCCAGAGTTAAACCCGTGTGTGGATTCAGCAGTCTGCAGAGACTTTCTCTGCAGAGTCCCAAAACAGGCGTTTTCAGCCCATTACCGGCATATGGAAGAAACAGCAGTAAGCACAGGGAAATATCTGCTTCTAAATCCAAAACGCAGCTATCTAACAGAACGGTTGTCAATGTGTGCACTCAACTTCCAGAGTTAAACCCGTGTGTGGATTCAGCAGTCTGCAGACACTTTCTCTGCAGAGTCCCAAAACAGGCGTTTTCAGCCCATTACCGGCATATGGAAGAAACAGCAGTAAGCACAGGGAAATATCTGCTTCTAAATCCAAAACGCAGCTATCTAACAGAACGGTTGTCAATGTGTGCACTCAACTTCCAGAGTTAAACCCGTGTGTGGATTCAGCAGTCTGCAGAGACTTTCTCTGCAGAGTCCCAAAACAGGCGTTTTCAGCCCATTACCGGCATATGGAAGAAACAGCAGTAAGCACAGGGAAATATCTGCTTCTAAATCCAAAACGCAGCTATCTAACAGAACGGTTGTCAATGTGTGCACTCAACTTCCAGAGTTAAACCCGTGTGTGGATTCAGCAGTCTGCAAACACTTTCTCTGCAGAGTCCCAAAACAGGCGTTTTCAGCCCATTACCGGCATATGGAAGAAACAGCAGTAAGCACAGGGAAATATCTGCTTCTAAATCCAAAACGCAGCTATCTAACAGAACGGTTGTCAATGTGTGCACTCAACTTCCAGAGTTAAAACCGTGTGTGGATTCAGCAGTCTGCAGAGACTTTCTCTGCAGAGTCCCAAGACAGGCGTTTTCAGCCCATTACCGGCATATGGAAGAAACAGCAGTAAGCACAGGGAAATATCTGCTTCTAAATCCAAAACGCAGCTATCTAACAGAACGGTTGTCAATGTGTGCACTCAACTTCCAGAGTTAAACCCGTGTGTGGATTCAGCAGTCTGCAGAGACTTTCTCTGCAGAGTCCCAAAACAGGCGTTTTCAGCCCATTACCGGCATATGGAAGAAACAGCAGTAAGCACAGGGAAATATCTGCTTCTAAATCCAAAACGCAGCTATCTAACAGAACGGTTGTCAATGTGTGCACTCAACTTCCAGAGTTAAAACCGTGTGTGGATTCAGCAGTCTGCAAACACTTTCTCTGCAGAGTCCCAAAACAGGCGTTTTCAGCCCATTACCGGCATATGGAAGAAACAGCAGTAAGCACAGGGAAATATCTGCTTCTAAATCCAAAACGCAGCTATCTAACAGAACGGTTGTCAGTGTGTGCACTCAACTTCCAGAGTTAAACCCGTGTGTGGATTCAGCAGTCTGCAAACACTTTCTCTGCAGAGTCCCAAAACAGGCGTTTTCAGCCCATTACCGGCATATGGAAGAAACAGCAGTAAGCACAGGGAAATATCTGCTTCTAAATCCAAAACGCAGCTATCTAACAGAACGGTTGTCAATGTGTGCACTCAACTTCCAGAGTTAAACCCGTGTGTGGATTCAGCAGTCTGCAAACACTTTCTCTGCAGAGTCCCAAAACAGGCGTTTTCAGCCCATTACCGGCATATGGAAGAAACAGCAGTAAGCACAGGGAAATATCTGCTTCTAAATCCAAAACGCAGCTATCTAACAGAACGGTTGTCAATGTGTGCACTCAACTTCCAGAGTTAAACCCGTGTGTGGATTCAGCAGTCTGCAGAGACTTTCTCTGCAGAGTCCCAAGACAGGCGTTTTCAGCCCATTACCGGCATATGGAAGAAACAGCAGTAAGCACAGGGAAATATCTGCTTCTAAATCCAAAACGTAGCTATCTAACAGAACGGTTGTCAATGTGTGCACTCAACTTCCATAGTTAAACCCGTGTGTGGATTCAGCAGTCTGCAGAGACTTTCTCTGCAGAGTCCCAAACAGGGGTTTTCAGCCCATTACCGGCATATGGAAGAAACAGCAGTAAGCACAGGGAAATATCTGCTTCTAAATCCAAAACGCAGCTATCTAACAGAACGGTTGTCAATGTGTGCACTCAACTTCCAGAGGTAAACCCGTGTGTGGATTCAGCAGTCTGCAGAGACTTTCTCTGCAGAGTCCCAAAACAGGCGTTTTCAGCCCATTACCGGCATATGGAAGAAACAGCAGTAAGCACAGGGAAATATCTGCTTCTAAATCCAAAACGCAGCTATCTAACAGAACGGTTGTCAATGTGTGCACTCACCTTGCAGAGTTAAACCCGTGTGTGGATTCAGCAGTCTGCAGAGACTTTCTCTGCAGAGTCCCAAAACAGGCGTTTTCAGCCCTTTACCGGCATATGGAAGAAACAGCAGTAAGCACAGGGAAATATCTGCTTCTAAATCCAAAACGCAGCTATCTAACAGAACGGTTGTCAATGTGTGCACTCAACTTCCAGAGTTAAACCCGTGTGTGGATTCAGCAGTCTGCAAACACTTTCTCTGCAGAGTCCCAAAACAGGCGTTTTCAGCCCATTACCGGCATATGGAAGAAACAGCAGTAAGCACAGGGAAATATCTGCTTCTAAATCCAAAACGCAGCTATCTAACAGAACGGTTGTCAATGTGTGCACTCAACTTCCAGAGTTAAACCCGTGTGTGGATTCAGCAGTCTGCAAACACTTTCTCTGCAGAGTCCCAAAACAGGCGTTTTCAGCCCATTACCGGCATATGGAAGAAACAGCAGTAAGCACAGGGAAATATCTGCTTCTAAATCCAAAACGCAGCTATCTAACAGAACGGTTGTCAATGTGTGCACTCAACTTCCAGAGTTAAACCCGTGTGTGGATTCAGCAGTCTGCAGAGACTTTCTCTGCAGAGTCCCAAAACAGGCGTTTTCAGCCCATTACCGGCATATGGAAGAAACAGCAGTAAGCACAGGGAAATATCTGCTTCTAAATCCAAAACGCAGCTATCTAACAGAACGGTTGTCAATGTGTGCACTCAACTTCCAGAGTTAAACCCGTGTGTGGATTCAGCAGTCTGCAGAGACTTTCTCTGCAGAGTCCCAAAACAGGCGTTTTCAGCCCATTACCGGCATATGGAAGAAACAGCAGTAAGCACAGGGAAATATCTGCTTCTAAATCCAAAACGCAGCTATCTAACAGAACGGTTGTCAATGTGTGCACTCAACTTCCAGAGTTAAACCCGTGTGTGGATTCAGCAGTCTGCAAACACTTTCTCTGCAGAGTCCCAAAACAGGCGTTTTCAGCCCATTACCGGCATATGGAAGAAACAGCAGTAAGCACAGGGAAATATCTGCTTCTAAATCCAAAACGCAGCTATCTAACAGAACGGTTGTCAATGTGTGCACTCAACTTCCAGAGTTAAACCCGTGTGTGGATTCAGCAGTCTGCAGAGACTTTCTCTGCAGAGTCCCAAGACAGGCGTTTTCAGCCCATTACCGGCATATGGAAGAAACAGCAGTAAGCACAGGGAAATATCTGCTTCTAAATCCAAAACGCAGCTATCTAACAGAACGGTTGTCAATGTGTGCACTCAACTTCCAGAGTTAAACCCGTGTGTGGATTCAGCAGTCTGCAGAGACTTTCTCTGCAGAGTCCCAAAACAGGCGTTTTCAGCCCATTACCGGCATATGGAAGAAACAGCAGTAAGCACAGGGAAATATCTGCTTCTAAATCCAAAACGCAGCTATCTAACAGAACGGTTGTCAATGTGTGCACTCAACTTCCAGAGTTAAAACCGTGTGTGGATTCAGCAGTCTGCAAACACTTTCTCTGCAGAGTCCCAAAACAGGCGTTTTCAGCCCATTACCGGCATATGGAAGAAACAGCAGTAAGCACAGGGAAATATCTGCTTCTAAATCCAAAACGCAGCTATCTAACAGAACGGTTGTCAATGTGTGCACTCAACTTCCAGAGTTAAACCCGTGTGTGGATTCAGCAGTCTGCAAACACTTTCTCTGCAGAGTCCCAAAACAGGCGTTTTCAGCCCATTACCGGCATATGGAAGAAACAGCAGTAAGCACAGGGAAATATCTGCTTCTAAATCCAAAACGCAGCTATCTAACAGAACGGTTGTCAATGTGTGCACTCAACTTCCAGAGTTAAACCCGTGTGTGGATTCAGCAGTCTGCAGAGACTTTCTCTGCAGAGTCCCAAGACAGGCGTTTTCAGCCCATTACCGGCATATGGAAGAAACAGCAGTAAGCACAGGGAAATATCTGCTTCTAAATCCAAAACGCAGCTATCTAACAGAACGGTTGTCAATGTGTGCACTCAACTTCCAGAGTTAAACCCGTGTGTGGATTCAGCAGTCTGCAGAGACTTTCTCTGCAGAGTCCCAAGACAGGCGTTTTCAGCCCATTACCGGCATATGGAAGAAACAGCAGTAAGCACAGGGAAATATCTGCTTCTAAATCCAAAACGCAGCTATCTAACAGAACGGTTGTCAATGTGTGCACTCAACTTCCAGAGGTAAACCCGTGTGTGGATTCAGCAGTCTGCAGAGACTTTCTCTGCAGAGTCCCAAAACAGGCGTTTTCAGCCCATTACCGGCATATGGAAGAAACAGCAGTAAGCACAAGGAAATATCTGCTTCTAAATCCAAAACGCAGCTATCTAACAGAACGGCTGTCAATGTGTGCACTCACCTTGCAGAGTTAAACCCGTGTGTGGATTCAGCAGTCTGCAGAGACTTTCTCTGCAGAGTCCCAAAACAGGCGTTTTCAGCCCATTACCGGCATATGGAAGAAACAGCAGTAAGCACAGGGAAATATCTGCTTCTAAATCCAAAACGCAGCTATCTAACAGAACGGTTGTCAATGTGTGCACTCAACTTCCAGAGTTAAACCCGTGTGTGGATTCAGCAGTCTGCAGAGACTTTCTCTGCAGAGTCCCAAAACAGGCGTTTTCAGCCCATTACCGGCATATGGAAGAAACAGCAGTAAGCACAGGGAAATATCTGCTTCTAAATCCAAAACGCAGCTATCTAACAGAACGATTGTCAATGTGTGCACTCAACTTCCAGAGTTAAACCCGTGTGTGGATTCAGCAGTCTGCAGAGACTTTCTCTGCAGAGTCCCAAAACAGGCGTTTTCAGCCCATTACCGGCATATGGAAGAAACAGCAGTAAGCACAGGGAAATATCTGCTTCTAAATCCAAAACGCAGCTATCTAACAGAACGGTTGTCAATGTGTGCACTCAACTTCCAGAGTTAAACCCGTGTGTGGATTCAGCAGTCTGCAGAGACTTTCTCTGCAGAGTCCCAAGACAGGCGTTTTCAGCCCATTACCGGCATATGGAAGAAACAGCAGTAAGCACAAGGAAATATCTGCTTCTAAATCCAAAACGCAGCTATCTAACAGAACGGCTGTCAATGTGTGCACTCACCTTGCAGAGTTAAACCCGTGTGTGGATTCAGCAGTCTGCAGAGACTTTCTCTGCAGAGTCCCAAAGCAGGCGTTTTCAGCCCATTACCGGCATATGGAAGAAACAGCAGTAAGCACAGGGAAATATCTGCTTCTAAATCCAAAACGCAGCTATCTAACAGAACGGTTGTCAATGTGTGCACTCAACTTCCAGAGTTAAACCCGTGTGTGGATTCAGCAGTCTGCAGAGACTTTCTCT
The DNA here is from genome assembly GCF_030222135.1 of Aotus nancymaae. Lineage (NCBI taxonomy): Eukaryota > Metazoa > Chordata > Mammalia > Primates > Aotidae > Aotus > Aotus nancymaae. Next base: position 144,009 of record NW_026988867.1, read on the forward strand.
GCAGAGTCCCAAAACAGGTGTTTTCAGCCCATTACCGGCATATGGAAGAAACAGCAGTAAGCACAGGGAAATATCTGCTTCTAAATCCAAAACGCAGCTATCTAACAGAACGGTTGTCAATGTGTGCACTCAACTTCCAGAGTTAAACCCGTGTGTGGATTCAGCAGTCTGCAGAGACTTTCTCTGCAGAGTCCCAAAACAGGCGTTTTCAGCCCATTACCGGCATATGGAAGAAACAGCAGTAAGCACAGGGAAATATCTGCTTCTAAATCCAAAACGCAGCTATCTAACAGAACGGTTGTCAATGTGTGCACTCAACTTCCAGAGTTAAACCCGTGTGTGGATTCAGCAGTCTGCAGAGACTTTCTCTGCAGAGTCCCAAAACAGGCGTTTTCAGCCCATTACCGGCATATGGAAGAAACAGCAGTAAGCACAGGGAAATATCTGCTTCTAAATCCAAAACGCAGCTATCTAACAGAACGGTTGTCAATGTGTGCACTCAACTTCCAGAGTTAAACCCGTGTGTGGATTCAGCAGTCTGCAAACACTTTCTCTGCAGAGTCCCAAAACAGGCGTTTTCTGCCCATTACCGGCATATGGAAGAAACAGCAGTAAGCACAGGGAAATATCTGCTTCTAAATCCAAAACGCAGCTATCTAACAGAACGGTTGTCAATGTGTGCACTCAACTTCCAGAGTTAAACCCGTGTGTGGATTCAGCAGTCTGCAAACACTTTCTCTGCAGAGTCCCAAAACAGGCGTTTTCAGCCCATTACCGGCATATGGAAGAAACAGCAGTAAGCACAGGGAAATATCTGCTTCTAAATCCAAAACGCAGCTATCTAACAGAACGGTTGTCAATGTGTGCACTCAACTTCCAGAGTTAAACCCGTGTGTGGATTCAGCAGTCTGCAAACACTTTCTCTGCAGAGTCCCAAAACAGGCGTTTTCAGCCCATTACCGGCATATGGAAGAAACAGCAGTAAGCACAGGGAAATATCTGCTTCTAAATCCAAAACGCAGCTATCTAACAGAACGGTTGTCAATGTGTGCACTCAACTTCCAGAGTTAAACCCGTGTGTGGATTCAGCAGTCTGCAGAGACTTTCTCTGCAGAGTCCCAAAACAGGCGTTTTCAGCCCATTACCGGCATAGGGAAGAAACAGCAGTAAGCACAGGGAAATATCTGCTTCTAAATCCAAAACGCAGCTATCTAACAGAACGGTTGTCAATGTGTGCACTCAACTTCCAGAGTTAAACCCGTGTGTGGATTCAGCAGTCTGCAGAGACTTTCTCTGCAGAGTCCCAAAACAGGCGTTTTCAGCCCATTACCGGCATATGGAAGAAATACAGCAGTAAGCACAGGGAAATATCTGCTTCTAAATCCAAAACGCAGCTATCTAACAGAACGGTTGTCAATGTGTGCACTCAACTTCCAGAGTTAAACCCGTGTGTGGATTCAGCAGTCTGCAAACACTTTCTCTGCAGAGTCCCAAAACAGGCGTTTTCAGCCCATTACCGGCATATGGAAGAAACAGCAGTAAGCACAGGGAAATATCTGCTTCTAAATCCAAAACGCAGCTATCTAACAGAACGGTTGTCAATGTGTGCACTCAACTTCCAGAGTTAAACCCGTGTGTGGATTCAGCAGTCTGCAAACACTTTCTCTGCAGAGTCCCAAAACAGGCGTTTTCAGCCCATTACCGGCATATGGAAGAAACAGCAGTAAGCACAGGGAAATATCTGCTTCTAAATCCAAAACGCAGCTATCTAACAGAACGGTTGTCAATGTGTGCACTCAACTTCCAGAGTTAAACCCGTGTGTGGATTCAGCAGTCTGCAGAGACTTTCTCTGCAGAGTCCCAAAACAGGCGTTTTCAGCCCATTACCGGCATATGGAAGAAACAGCAGTAAGCACAGGGAAATATCTGCTTCTAAATCCAAAACGCAGCTATCTAACAGAACGGTTGTCAATGTGTGCACTCAACTTCCAGAGTTAAACCCGTGTGTGGATTCAGCAGTCTGCAGAGACTTTCTCTGCAGAGTCCCAAAACAGGCGTTTTCAGCCCATTACCGGCATATGGAAGAAACAGCAGTAAGCACAGGGAAATATCTGCTTCTAAATCCAAAACGCAGCTATCTAACAGAACGGTTGTCAATGTGTGCACTCAACTTCCAGAGTTAAACCCGTGTGTGGATTCAGCAGTCTGCAAACACTTTCTCTGCAGAGTCCCAAAACAGGCGTTTTCAGCCCATTACCGGCATATGGAAGAAACAGCAGTAAGCACAGGGAAATATCTGCTTCTAAATCCAAAACGCAGCTATCTAACAGAACGGTTGTCAATGTGTGCACTCAACTTCCAGAGTTAAACCCGTGTGTGGATTCAGCAGTCTGCAAACACTTTCTATGCAGAGTCCCAAAACAGGCGTTTTCAGCCCATTACCGGCATATGGAAGAAACAGCAGTAAGCACAGGGAAATATCTGCTTCTAAATCCAAAACGCAGCTATCTAACAAACCGGTTGTCAATGTGTGCACTCAACTTCCAGAGTTAAACCCGTGTGTGGATTCAGCAGTCTGCAAACACTTTCTCTGCAGAGTCCCAAAACAGGCGTTTTCAGCCCATTACCGGCATATGGAAGAAACAGCAGTAAGCACAGGGAAATATCTGCTTCTAAATCCAAAACGCAGCTATCTAACAGAACGGTTGTCAATGTGTGCACTCAACTTCCAGAGTTAAACCCGTGTGTGGATTCAGCAGTCTGCAGACACTTTCTCTGCAGAGTCCCAAAACAGGCGTTTTCAGCCCATTACCGGCATATGGAAGAAACAGCAGTAAGCACAGGGAAATATCTGCTTCTAAATCCAAAACGCAGCTATCTAACAGAACGGTTGTCAATGTGTGCACTCAACTTCCAGAGTTAAACCCGTGTGTGGATTCAGCAGTCTGCAGAGACTTTCTCTGCAGAGTCCCAAAACAGGCGTTTTCAGCCCATTACCGGCATATGGAAGAAATACAGCAGTAAGCACAGGGAAATATCTGCTTCTAAATCCAAAACGCAGCTATCTAACAGAACGGTTGTCAATGTGTGCACTCAACTTCCAGAGTTAAACCCGTGTGTGGATTCAGCAGTCTGCAAACACTTTCTCTGCAGAGTCCCAAAACAGGCGTTTTCAGCCCATTACCGGCATATGGAAGAAACAGCAGTAAGCACAGGGAAATATCTGCTTCTAAATCCAAAACGCAGCTATCTAACAGAACGGTTGTCAATGTGTGCACTCAACTTCCAGAGTTAAACCCGTGTGTGGATTCAGCAGTCTGCAGAGACTTTCTCTGCAGAGTCCCAAAACAGGCGTTTTCAGCCCATTACCGGCATATGGAAGAAACAGCAGTAAGCACAGGGAAATATCTGCTTCTAAATCCAAAACGCAGCTATCTAACAGAACGGTTGTCAATGTGTGCACTCAACTTCCAGAGTTAAACCCGTGTGTGGATTCAGCAGTCTGCAAACACTTTCTCTGCAGAGTCCCAAAACAGGCGTTTTCAGCCCATTACCGGCATATGGAAGAAACAGCAGTAAGCACAGGGAAATATCTGCTTCTAAATCCAAAACGCAGCTATCTAACAGAACGGTTGTCAATGTGTGCACTCAACTTCCAGAGTTAAACCCGTGTGTGGATTCAGCAGTCTGCAAACACTTTCTATGCAGAGTCCCAAAACAGGCGTTTTCAGCCCATTACCGGCATATGGAAGAAACAGCAGTAAGCACAGGGAAATATCTGCTTCTAAATCCAAAACGCAGCTATCTAACAGAACGGTTGTCAATGTGTGCACTCAACTTCCAGAGTTAAACCCGTGTGTGGATTCAGCAGTCTGCAGAGACTTTCTCTGCAGAGTCCCAAAACAGGCGTTTTCAGCCCATTACCGGCATATGGAAGAAACAGCAGTAAGCACAGGGAAATATCTGCTTCTAAATCCAAAACGCAGCTATCTAACAGAACGGTTGTCAATGTGTGCACTCAACTTCCAGAGTTAAACCCGTGTGTGGATTCAGCAGTCTGCAAACACTTTCTCTGCAGAGTCCCAAAACAGGCGTTTTCAGCCCATTACCGGCATATGGAAGAAACAGCAGTAAGCACAGGGAAATATCTGCTTCTAAATCCAAAACGCAGCTATCTAACAGAACGGTTGTCAATGTGTGCACTCAACTTCCAGAGTTAAACCCGTGTGTGGATTCAGCAGTCTGCAAACACTTTCTATGCAGAGTCCCAAAACAGGCATTTTCATCCCATTACCGGCATATGGAAGAAATACAGCAGTAAGCACAGGGAAATATCTGCTTCTAAATCCAAAACGCAGCTATCTAACAGAACGGTTGTCAATGTGTGCACTCAACTTCCAGAGTTAAACCCGTGTGTGGATTCAGCAGTCTGCAAACACTTTCTCTGCTGAGTCCCAAAACAGGCGTTTTCAGCCCATTACCGGCATATGGAAGAAACAGCAGTAAGCACAGGGAAATATCTGCTTCTAAATCCAAAACGCAGCTATCTAACAGAACGGTTGTCAATGTGTGCACTCAACTTCCAGAGTTAAACCCGTGTGTGGATTCAGCAGTCTGCAGAGACTTTCTCTGCAGAGTCCCAAAACAGGCGTTTTCAGCCCATTACCGGCATATGGAAGAAACAGCACTAAGCACAGGGAAATATCTGCTTCTAAATCCAAAACGCAGCTATCTAACAGAACGGTTGTCAATGTGTGCACTCAACTTCCAGAGTTAAACCCGTGTGTGGATTCAGCAGTCTGCAAACACTTTCTCTGCAGAGTCCCAAAACAGGCGTTTTCAGCCCATTACCGGCATATGGAAGAAACAGCAGTAAGCACAGGGAAATATCTGCTTCTAAATCAAAAACGCAGCTATCTAACAGAACGGTTGTCAATGTGTGCACTCAACTTCCAGAGTTAAACCCGTGTGTGGATTCAGCAGTCTGCAAACACTTTCTATGCAGAGTCCCAAAACAGGCGTTTTCAGCCCATTACCGGCATATGGAAGAAACAGCAGTAAGCACAGGGAAATATCTGCTTCTAAATCCAAAACGCAGCTATCTAACAAACCGGTTGTCAATGTGTGCACTCAACTTCCAGAGTTAAACCCGTGTGTGGATTCAGCAGTCTGCAAACACTTTCTCTGCAGAGTCCCAAAACAGGCGTTTTCAGCCCATTACCGGCATATGGAAGAAACAGCAGTAAGCACAGGGAAATATCTGCTTCTAAATCCAAAACGCAGCTATCTAACAGAACGGTTGTCAATGTGTGCACTCAACTTCCAGAGTTAAACCCGTGTGTGGATTCAGCAGTCTGCAGAGACTTTCTCTGCAGAGTCCCAAAACAGGCGTTTTCAGCCCATTACCGGCATATGGAAGAAACAGCAGTAAGCACAGGGAAATATCTGCTTCTAAATCCAAAACGCAGCTATCTAACAGAACGGTTGTCAATGTGTGCACTCAACTTCCAGAGTTAAACCCGTGTGTGGATTCAGCAGTCTGCAGAGACTTTCTCTGCAGAGTCCCAAAACAGGCGTTTTCAGCCCATTACCGGCATATGGAAGAAATACAGCAGTAAGCACAGGGAAATATCTGCTTCTAAATCCAAAACGCAGCTATCTAACAGAACGGTTGTCAATGTGTGCACTCAACTTCCAGAGTTAAACCCGTGTGTGGATTCAGCAGTCTGCAAACACTTTCTCTGCAGAGTCCCAAAACAGGCGTTTTCAGCCCATTACCGGCATATGGAAGAAACAGCAGTAAGCACAGGGAAATATCTGCTTCTAAATCCAAAACGCAGCTATCTAACAGAACGGTTGTCAATGTGTGCACTCAACTTCCAGAGTTAAACCCGTGTGTGGATTCAGCAGTCTGCAGAGACTTTCTCTGCAGAGTCCCAAAACAGGCGTTTTCAGCCCATTACCGGCATATGGAAGAAACAGCAGTAAGCACAGGGAAATATCTGCTTCTAAATCCAAAACGCAGCTATCTAACAGAACGGTTGTCAATGTGTGCACTCAACTTCCAGAGTTAAAACCGTGTGTGGATTCAGCAGTCTGCAAACACTTTCTCTGCAGAGTCCCAAAACAGGCGTTTTCAGCCCATTACCGGCATATGGAAGAAACAGCAGTAAGCACAGGGAAATATCTGCTTCTAAATCCAAAACGCAGCTATCTAACAGAACGGTTGTCAATGTGTGCACTCAACTTCCAGAGTTAAACCCGTGTGTGGATTCAGCAGTCTGCAAACACTTTCTCTGCAGAGTCCCAAAACAGGCGTTTTCAGCCCATTACCGGCATATGGAAGAAACAGCAGTAAGCACAGGGAAATATCTGCTTCTAAATCCAAAACGCAGCTATCTAACAGAACGGTTGTCAATGTGTGCACTCAACTTCCAGAGTTAAACCCGTGTGTGGATTCAGCAGTCTGCAAACACTTTCTCTGCAGAGTCCCAAAACAGGCGTTTTCAGCCCATTACCGGCATATGGAAGAAACAGCAGTAAGCACAGGGAAATATCTGCTTCTAAATCCAAAACGCAGCTATCTAACAGAACGGTTGTCAATGTGTGCACTCAACTTCCAGAGTTAAACCCGTGTGTCGATTCAGCAGTCTGCAGAGACTTTCTCTGCAGAGTCCCAAGACAGGCGTTTTCAGCCCATTACCGGCATATGGAAGAAACAGCAGTAAGCACAGGGAAATATCTGCTTCTAAATCCAAAACGCAGCTATCTAACAGAACGGTTGTCAATGTGTGCACTCAACTTCCAGAGTTAAACCCGTGTGTGGATTCAGCAGTCTGCAGAGACTTTCTCTGCAGAGTCCCAAGACAGGCGTTTTCAGCCCATTACCGGCATATGGAAGAAACAGCAGTAAGCACAGGGAAATATCTGCTTCTAAATCCAAAACGCAGCTATCTAACAGAACGGTTGTCAATGTGTGCACTCAACTTCCAGAGGTAAACCCGTGTGTGGATTCAGCAGTCTGCAGAGACTTTCTCTGCAGAGTCCCAAAACAGGCGTTTTCAGCCCATTACCGGCATATGGAAGAAACAGCAGTAAGCACAGGGAAATATCTGCTTCTAAATCCAAAACGCAGCTATCTAACAGAACGGTTGTCAATGTGTGCACTCAACTTCCAGAGTTAAACCCGTGTGTGGATTCAGCAGTCTGCAAACACTTTCTCTGCAGAGTCCCAAAACAGGCGTTTTCAGCCCATTACCGGCATATGGAAGAAACAGCAGTAAGCACAGGGAAATATCTGCTTCTAAATCCAAAACGCAGCTATCTAACAGAACGGTTGTCAATGTGTGCACTCAACTTCCAGAGTTAAACCCGTGTGTGGATTCAGCAGTCTGCAAACACTTTCTCTGCAGAGTCCCAAAACAGGCGTTTTCAGCCCATTACCGGCATATGGAAGAAACAGCAGTAAGCACAGGGAAATATCTGCTTCTAAATCCAAAACGCAGCTATCTAACAGAACGGTTGTCAATGTGTGCACTCAACTTCCAGAGTTAAACCCGTGTGTGGATTCAGCAGTCTGCAGAGACTTTCTCTGCAGAGTCGCAAGACAGGCGTTTTCAGCCCATTACCGGCATATGGAAGAAACAGCAGTAAGCACAGGGAAATATCTGCTTCTAAATCCAAAACGCAGCTATCTAACAGAACGGTTGTCAATGTGTGCACTCAACTTCCAGAGTTAAACCCGTGTGTGGATTCAGCAGTCTGCAGAGACTTTCTCTGCAGAGTCCCAAGACAGGCGTTTTCAGCCCATTACCGGCATATGGAAGAAACAGCAGTAAGCACAGGGAAATATCTGCTTCTAAATCCAAAACGCAGCTATCTAACAGAACGGTTGTCAATGTGTGCACTCAACTTCCAGAGGTAAACCCGTGTGTGGATTCAGCAGTCTGCAGAGACTTTCTCTGCAGAGTCCCAAAACAGGCGTTTTCAGCCCATTACCGGCATATGGAAGAAACAGCAGTAAGCACAAGGAAATATCTGCTTCTAAATCCAAAACGCAGCTATCTAACAGAACGGTTGTCAATGTGTGCACTCAACTTGCAGAGTTAAACCCGTGTGTGGATTCAGCAGTCTGCAGAGACTTTCTCTGCAGACTCCCGAAACAGGCATTTTCAGCCCATTACCGGCATATGGAAGAAACAGCAGTAAGCACAAGGAAATATCTGCTTCTAAATCCAAAACGCAGCTATCTAACAGAACGGTTGTCAATGTGTGCACTCAACTTGCAGAGTTAAACCCGTGTGTGGATTCAGCAGTCTGCAGAGACTTTCTCTGCAGAGTCCCAAAACAGGCGTTTTCAGCCCATTACCGGCATATGGAAGAAACAGCAGTAAGCACAGGGAAATATCTGCTTCTAAATCCAAAACGCAGCTATCTAACAGAACGGTTGTCAATGTGTGCACTCAACTTCCAGAGTTAAACCCGTGTGTGGATTCAGCAGTCTGCAGAGACTTTCTCTGCAGAGTCCCAAAACAGGCGTTTTCAGCCCATTACCGGCATATGGAAGAAACAGCAGTAAGCACAGGGAAATATCTGCTTCTAAATCCAAAACGCAGCTATCTAACAGAACGATTGTCAATGTGTGCACTCAACTTCCAGAGTTAAACCCGTGTGTGGATTCAGCAGTCTGCAGAGACTTTCTCTGCAGAGTCCCAAAACAGGCGTTTTCAGCCCATTACCGGCATATGGAAGAAACAGCAGTAAGCACAGGGAAATATCTGCTTCTAAATCCAAAACGCAGCTATCTAACAGAACGGTTGTCAATGTGTGCACTCAACTTCCAGAGTTAAACCCGTGTGTGGATTCAGCAGTCTGCAGAGACTTTCTCTGCAGAGTCCCAAAACAGGCGTTTTCAGCCCATTACCGGCATATGGAAGAAACAGCAGTAAGCACAGGGAAATATCTGCTTCTAAATCCAAAACGCAGCTATCTAACAGAACGGTTGTCAATGTGTGCACTCAACTTCCAGAGTTAAACCCGTGTGTGGATTCAGCAGTCTGCAGAGACTTTCTCTGCAGAGTCCCAAAACAGGCGTTTTCAGCCCATTACCGGCATATGGAAGAAACAGCAGTAAGCACAGGGAAATATCTGCTTCTAAATCCAAAACGCAGCTATCTAACAGAACGGTTGTCAATGTGTGCACTCAACTTCCAGAGTTAAACCCGTGTGTGGATTCAGCAGTCTGCAGACACTTTCTCTGCAGAGTCCCAAAACAGGCGTTTTCAGCCCATTACCGGCATATGGAAGAAACAGCAGTAAGCACAGGGAAATATCTGCTTCTAAATCCAAAACGCAGCTATCTAACAGAACGGTTGTCAATGTGTGCACTCAACTTGCAGAGTTAAACCCGTGTGTGGATTCAGCAGTCTGCAGAGACTTTCTCTGCAGAGTCCCAAAACAGGCGTTTTCAGCCCATTACCGGCATATGGAAGAAACAGCAGTAAGCACAGGGAAATATCTGCTTCTAAATCCAAAACGCAGCTATCTAACAGAACGGTTGTCAATGTGTGCACTCAACTTCCAGAGTTAAACCCGTGTGTGGATTCAGCAGTCTGCAGAGACTTTCTCTGCAGAGTCCCAAAACAGGCGTTTTCAGCCCATTACCGGCATATGGAAGAAACAGCAGTAAGCACAGGGAAATATCTGCTTCTAAATCCAAAACGCAGCTATCTAACAGAACGGTTGTCAATGTGTGCACTCAACTTCCAGAGTTAAACCCGTGTGTGGATTCAGCAGTCTGCAGAGACTTTCTCTGCAGAGTCCCAAAACAGGCGTTTTCAGCCCATTACCGGCATATGGAAGAAACAGCAGTAAGCACAGGGAAATATCTGCTTCTAAATCCAAAACGCAGCTATCTAACAGAACGATTGTCAATGAGTGCACTCAACTTCCAGAGTTAAACCCGTGTGTGGATTCAGCAGTCTGCAGAGACTTTCTCTGCAGAGTCCCAAAACAGGCGTTTTCAGCCCATTACCGGCATATGGAAGAAACAGCAGTAAGCACAGGGAAATATCTGCTTCTAAATCCAAAACGCAGCTATCTAACAGAACGGTTGTCAATGTGTGCACTCAACTTCCAGAGTTAAACCCGTGTGTGGATTCAGCAGTCTGCAAACACTTTCTCTGCAGAGTCCCAAAACAGGCGTTTTCAGCCCATTACCGGCATATGGAAGAAACAGCAGTAAGCACAGGGAAATATCTGCTTCTAAATCCAAAACGCAGCTATCTAACAGAACGGTTGTCAATGTGTGCACTCAACTTCCAGAGTTAAACCCGTGTGTGGATTCAGCAGTCTGCAGAGACTTTCTCTGCAGAGTCCCAAAACAGGCGTTTTCAGCCCATTACCGGCATATGGAAGAAACAGCAGTAAGCACAGGGAAATATCTGCTTCTAAATCCAAAACGCAGCTATCTAACAGAACGGTTGTCAATGTGTGCACTCAACTTCCAGAGTTAAAACCGTGTGTGGATTCAGCAGTCTGCAAACACTTTCTCTGCAGAGTCCCAAAACAGGCGTTTTCAGCCCATTACCGGCATATGGAAGAAACAGCAGTAAGCACAGGGAAATATCTGCTTCTAAATCCAAAACGCAGCTATCTAACAGAACGGTTGTCAATGTGTGCACTCAACTTCCAGAGTTAAACCCGTGTGTGGATTCAGAAGTCTGCAAACACTTTCTCTGCAGAGTCCCAAAACAGGCGTTTTCAGCCCATTACCGGCATATGGAAGAAACAGCAGTAAGCACAGGGAAATATCTGCTTCTAAATCCAAAACGCAGCTATCTAACAGAACGGTTGTCAATGTGTGCACTCAACTTCCAGAGTTAAACCCGTGTGTGGATTCAGCAGTCTGCAAACACTTTCTCTGCAGAGTCCCAAAACAGGCGTTTTCAGCCCATTACCGGCATATGGAAGAAACAGCAGTAAGCACAGGGAAATATCTGCTTCTAAATCCAAAACGCAGCTATCTAACAGAACGGTTGTCAATGTGTGCACTCAACTTCCAGAGTTAAACCCGTGTGTGGATTCAGCAGTCTGCAGAGACTTTCTCTGCAGAGTCCCAAGACAGGCGTTTTCAGCCCATTACCGGCATATGGAAGAAACAGCAGTAAGCACAGGGAAATATCTGCTTCTAAATCCAAAACGCAGCTATCTAACAGAACGGTTGTCAATGTGTGCGCTCAACTTCCAGAGTTAAACCCGTGTGTGGATTCAGCAGTCTGCAAACACTTTCTCTGCAGAGTCCCAAGACAGGCGTTTTCAGCCCATTACCGGCATATGGAAGAAACAGCAGTAAGCACAGGGAAATATCTGCTTCTAAATCCAAAACGCAGCTATCTAACAGAACGGTTGTCAATGTGTGCACTCAACTTCCAGAGTTAAACCCGTGTGTGGATTCAGCAGTCTGCAAACACTTTCTCTGCAGAGTCCCAAAACAGGCGTTTTCAGCCCATTACCGGCATATGGAAGAAACAGCAGTAAGCACAGGGAAATATCTGCTTCTAAATCCAAAACGCAGCTATCTAACAGAACGGTTGTCAATGTGTGCACTCAACTTCCAGAGTTAAACCCGTGTGTGGATTCAGCAGTCTGCAGAGACTTTCTCTGCAGAGTCGCAAGACAGGCGTTTTCAGCCCATTACCGGCATATGGAAGAAACAGCAGTAAGCACAGGGAAATATCTGCTTCTAAATCCAAAACGCAGCTATCTAACAGAACGGTTGTCAATGTGTGCACTCAACTTCCAGAGTTAAACCCGTGTGTGGATTCAGCAGTCTGCAGAGACTTTCTCTGCAGAGTCCCAAGACAGGCGTTTTCAGCCCATTACCGGCATATGGAAGAAACAGCAGTAAGCACAGGGAAATATCTGCTTCTAAATCCAAAACGCAGCTATCTAACAGAACGGTTGTCAATGTGTGCACTCAACTTCCAGAGGTAAACCCGTGTGTGGATTCAGCAGTCTGCAGAGACTTTCTCTGCAGAGTCCCAAAACAGGCGTTTTCAGCCCATTACCGGCATATGGAAGAAACAGCAGTAAGCACAAGGAAATATCTGCTTCTAAATCCAAAACGCAGCTATCTAACAGAACGGTTGTCAATGTGTGCACTCAACTTCCAGAGTTAAACCCGTGTGTGGATTCAGCAGTCTGCAGAGACTTTCTCTGCAGAGTCCCAAAACAGGCGTTTTCAGCCCATTACCGGCATATGGAAGAAACAGCAGTAAGCACAGGGAAATATCTGCTTCTAAATCCAAAACGCAGCTATCTAACAGAACGGTTGTCAATGTGTGCACTCAACTTCCAGAGTTAAACCCGTGTGTGGATTCAGCAGTCTGCAGAGACTTTCTCTGCAGAGTCCCAAAACAGGCGTTTTCAGCCCATTACCGGCATATGGAAGAAACAGCAGTAAGCACAGGGAAATATCTGCTTCTAAATCCAAAACGCAGCTATCTAACAGAACGATTGTCAATGAGTGCACTCAACTTCCAGAGTTAAACCCGTGTGTGGATTCAGCAGTCTGCAGAGACTTTCTCTGCAGAGTCCCAAAACAGGCGTTTTCAGCCCATTACCGGCATATGGAAGAAACAGCAGTAAGCACAGGGAAATATCTGCTTCTAAATCCAAAACGCAGCTATCTAACAGAACGGTTGTCAATGTGTGCACTCAACTTCCAGAGTTAAACCCGTGTGTGGATTCAGCAGTCTGCAAACACTTTCTCTGCAGAGTCCCAAAACAGGCGTTTTCAGCCCATTACCGGCATATGGAAGAAACAGCAGTAAGCACAGGGAAATATCTGCTTCTAAATCCAAAACGCAGCTATCTAACAGAACGGTTGTCAATGTGTGCACTCAACTTCCAGAGTTAAACCCGTGTGTGGATTCAGCAGTCTGCAGAGACTTTCTCTGCAGAGTCCCAAAACAGGCGTTTTCAGCCCATTACCGGCATATGGAAGAAACAGCAGTAAGCACAGGGAAATATCTGCTTCTAAATCCAAAACGCAGCTATCTAACAGAACGGTTGTCAATGTGTGCACTCAACTTCCAGAGTTAAAACCGTGTGTGGATTCAGCAGTCTGCAAACACTTTCTCTGCAGAGTCCCAAAACAGGCGTTTTCAGCCCATTACCGGCATATGGAAGAAACAGCAGTAAGCACAGGGAAATATCTGCTTCTAAATCCAAAACGCAGCTATCTAACAGAACGGTTGTCAATGTGTGCACTCAACTTCCAGAGTTAAACCCGTGTGTGGATTCAGAAGTCTGCAAACACTTTCTCTGCAGAGTCCCAAAACAGGCGTTTTCAGCCCATTACCGGCATATGGAAGAAACAGCAGTAAGCACAGGGAAATATCTGCTTCTAAATCCAAAACGCAGCTATCTAACAGAACGGTTGTCAATGTGTGCACTCAACTTCCAGAGTTAAACCCGTGTGTGGATTCAGCAGTCTGCAAACACTTTCTCTGCAGAGTCCCAAAACAGGCGTTTTCAGCCCATTACCGGCATATGGAAGAAACAGCAGTAAGCACAGGGAAATATCTGCTTCTAAATCCAAAACGCAGCTATCTAACAGAACGGTTGTCAATGTGTGCACTCAACTTCCAGAGTTAAACCCGTGTGTGGATTCAGCAGTCTGCAGAGACTTTCTCTGCAGAGTCCCAAGACAGGCGTTTTCAGCCCATTACCGGCATATGGAAGAAACAGCAGTAAGCACAGGGAAATATCTGCTTCTAAATCCAAAACGCAGCTATCTAACAGAACGGTTGTCAATGTGTGCACTCAACTTCCAGAGTTAAACCCGTGTGTGGATTCAGCAGTCTGCAGAGACTTTCTCTGCAGAGTCCCAAGACAGGCGTTTTCAGCCCATTACCGGCATATGGAAGAAACAGCAGTAAGCACAGGGAAATATCTGCTTCTAAATCCAAAACGCAGCTATCTAACAGAACGGTTGTCAATGTGTGCACTCAACTTCCAGAGGTAAACCCGTGTGTGGATTCAGCAGTCTGCAGAGACTTTCTCTGCAGAGTCCCAAAACAGGCGTTTTCAGCCCATTACCGGCATATGGAAGAAACAGCAGTAAGCACAGGGAAATATCTGCTTCTAAATCCAAAACGCAGCTATCTAACAGAACGGTTGTCAATGTGTGCACTCAACTTGCAGAGTTAAACCCGTGTGTGGATTCAGCAGTCTGCAGAGACTTTCTCTGCAGAGTCCCAAAACAGGCGTTTTCAGCCCATTACCGGCATATGGAAGAAACAACAGTAAGCACAGGGAAATATCTGCTTCTAAATCCAAAACGCAGCTATCTAACAGAACGGTTGTCAATGTGTGCACTCAACTTCCAGAGTTAAACCCGTGTGTGGATTCAGCAGTCTGCAGAGACTTTCTCTGCAGAGTCCCAAAACAGGCGTTTTCAGCCCATTACCGGCATATGGAAGAAACAGCAGTAAGCACAGGGAAATATCTGCTTCTAAATCCAAAACGCAGCTATCTAACAGAACGATTGTCAATGTGTGCACTCAACTTCCAGAGTTAAACCCGTGTGTGGATTCAGCAGTCTGCAGAGACTTTCTCTGCAGAGTCCCAAAACAGGCGTTTTCAGCCCATTACCGGCATATGGAAGAAACAGCAGTAAGCACAGGGAAATATCTGCTTCTAAATCCAAAACGCAGCTATCTAACAGAACGGTTGTCAATGTGTGCACTCAACTTCCAGAGTTAAACCCGTGTGTGGATTCAGCAGTCTGCAGAGACTTTCTCTGCAGAGTCCCAAAACAGGCGTTTTCAGCCCATTACCGGCATATGGAAGAAACAGCAGTAAGCACAGGGAAATATCTGCTTCTAAATCCAAAACGCAGCTATCTAACAGAACGGTTGTCAATGTGTGCACTCAACTTCCAGAGTTAAACCCGTGTGTGGATTCAGCAGTCTGCAGAGACTTTCTCTGCAGAGTCCCAAAACAGGCGTTTTCAGCCCATTACCGGCATATGGAAGAAACAGCAGTAAGCACAGGGAAATATCTGCTTCTAAATCCAAAACGCAGCTATCTAACAGAACGGTTGTCAATGTGTGCACTCAACTTCCAGAGTTAAACCCGTGTGTGGATTCAGCAGTCTGCAGAGACTTTCTCTGCAGAGTCCCAAAACAGGTGTTTTCAGCCCATTACCGGCATATGGAAGAAACAGCAGTAAGCACAGGGAAATATCTGCTTCTAAATCCAAAACGCAGCTATCTAACAGAACGGTTGTCAATGTGTGCACTCAACTTCCAGAGTTAAACCCGTGTGTGGATTCAGCAGTCTGCAGAGACTTTCTCTGCAGAGTCCCAAAACAGGCGTTTTCAACCCATTACCGGCATATGGAAGAAACAGCAGTAAGCACAGGGAAATATCTGCTTCTAAATCCAAAACGCAGCTATCTAACAGAACGGTTGTCAATGTGTGCACTCAACTTCCAGAGTTAAACCCGTGTGTGGATTCAGCAGTCTGCAGAGACTTTCTCTGCAGAGTCCCAAAACAGGCGTTTTCAGCCCATTACCGGCATATGGAAGAAACAGCAGTAAGCACAGGGAAATATCTGCTTCTAAATCCAAAACGCAGCTATCTAACAGAACGGTTGTCAATGTGTGCACTCAACTTCCAGAGTTAAACCCGTGTGTGGATTCAGCAGTCTGCAGAGACTTTCTCTGCAGAGTCCCAAGACAGGCGTTTTCAGCCCATTACCGGCATATGGAAGAAACAGCAGTAAGCACAGGGAAATATCTGCTTCTAAATCCAAAACGCAGCTATCTAACAGAACGGTTGTCAATGTGTGCACTCAACTTCCAGAGTTAAACCCGTGTGTGGATTCAGCAGTCTGCAAACACTTTCTGTGCAGAGTCCCAAAACAGGCGTTTTCAGCCCATTACCGGCATATGGAAGAAACAGCAGTAAGCACAGGGAAATATCTGCTTCTAAATCCAAAACGCAGCTATCTAACAGAACGGTTGTCAATGTGTGCACTCAACTTCCAGAGTTAAACCCGTGTGTGGATTCAGCAGTCTGCAGAGACTTTCTCTGCAGAGTCCCAAGACAGGCGTTTTCAGCCCATTACCGGCATATGGAAGAAACAGCAGTAAGCACAGGGAAATATCTGCTTCTAAATCCAAAACGCAGCTATCTAACAGAACGGTTGTCAATGTGTGCACTCAACTTCCAGAGTTAAACCCGTGTGTGGATTCAGCAGTCTGCAGAGACTTTCTCTGCAGAGTCCCAAGACATGCGTTTTCAGCCCATTACCGGCATATGGAAGAAACAGCAGTAAGCACAGGGAAATATCTGCTTCTAAATCCAAAACGCAGCTATCTAACAGAACGGTTGTCAATGTGTGCACTCAACTTCCAGAGGTAAACCCGTGTGTGGATTCAGCAGTCTGCAGAGACTTTCTCTGCAGAGTCCCAAAACAGGCGTTTTCAGCCCATTACCGGCATATGGAAGAAACAGCAGTAAGCACAGGGAAATATCTGCTTCTAAATCCAAAACGCAGCTATCTAACAGAACGGTTGTCAATGTGTGCACTCAACTTCCAGAGTTAAACCCGTGTGTGGATTCAGCAGTCTGCAAACACTTTCTCTGCAGAGTCCCAAAACAGGCGTTTTCAGCCCATTACCGGCATATGGAAGAAACAGCAGTAAGCACAGGGAAATATCTGCTTCTAAATCCAAAACGCAGCTATCTAACAGAACGGTTGTCAATGTGTGCACTCAACTTCCAGAGTTAAACCCGTGTGTGGATTCAGCAGTCTGCAGAGACTTTCTCTGCAGAGTCCCAAAACAGGCGTTTTCAGCCCATTACCGGCATATGGAAGAAACAGCAGTAAGCACAGGGAAATATCTGCTTCTAAATCCAAAACGCAGCTATCTAACAGAACGGTTGTCAATGTGTGCACTCAACTTCCAGAGTTAAACCCGTGTGTGGATTCAGCAGTCTGCAGAGACTTTCTCTGCAGAGTCCCAAGACAGGCGTTTTCAGCCCATTACTGGCATATGGAAGAAACAGCAGTAAGCACAGGGAAATATCTGCTTCTAAATCCAAAACGCAGCTATCTAACAGAACGGTTGTCAATGTGTGCACTCAACTTCCAGAGGTAAACCCGTGTGTGGATTCAGCAGTCTGCAGAGACTTTCTCTGCAGAGTCCCAAAACAGGCGTTTTCAGCCCATTACCGGCATATGGAAGAAACAGCAGTAAGCACAGGGAAATATCTGCTTCTAAATCCAAAACGCAGCTATCTAACAGAACGGTTGTCAATGTGTGCACTCAACTTCCAGAGTTAAACCCGTGTGTGGATTCAGCAGTCTGCAAACACTTTCTCTGCAGAGTCCCAAAACAGGCGTTTTCAGCCCATTACCGGCATATGGAAGAAACAGCAGTAAGCACAGGGAAATATCTGCTTCTAAATCCAAAACGCAGCTATCTAACAGAACGGTTGTCAATGTGTGCACTCAACTTCCAGAGTTAAACCCGTGTGTGGATTCAGCAGTCTGCAAACACTTTCTCTGCAGAGTCCCAAAACAGGCGTTTTCAGCCCATTACCGGCATATGGAAGAAACAGCAGTAAGCACAGGGAAATATCTGCTTCTAAATCCAAAACGCAGCTATCTAACAGAACGGTTGTCAATGTGTGCACTCAACTTCCAGAGTTAAACCCGTGTGTGGATTCAGCAGTCTGCAGAGACTTTCTCTGCAGAGTCCCAAAACAGGCGTTTTCAGCCCATTACCGGCATATGGAAGAAACAGCAGTAAGCACAGGGAAATATCTGCTTCTAAATCCAAAACGCAGCTATCTAACAGAACGGTTGTCAATGTGTGCACTCAACTTCCAGAGGTAAACCCGTGTGTGGATTCAGCAGTCTGCAGAGACTTTCTCTGCAGAGTCCCAAAACAGGCGTTTTCAGCCCATTACCGGCATATGGAAGAAACAGCAGTAAGCACAGGGAAATATCTGCTTCTAAATCCAAAACGCAGCTATCTAACAGAACGGTTGTCAATGTGTGCACTCAACTTCCAGAGTTAAACCCGTGTGTGGATTCAGCAGTCTGCAGAGACTTTCTCTGCAGAGTCCCAAAACAGGCGTTTTCAGCCCATTACCGGCATATGGAAGAAACAGCAGTAAGCACAGGGAAATATCTGCTTCTAAATCCAAAACGCAGCTATCTAACAGAACGGTTGTCAATGTGTGCACTCAACTTCCAGAGTTAAACCCGTGTGTGGATTCAGCAGTCTGCAAACACTTTCTCTGCAGAGTCCCAAAACAGGCGTTTTCAGCCCATTACCGGCATATGGAAGAAACAGCAGTAAGCACAGGGAAATATCTGCTTCTAAATCCAAAACGCAGCTATCTAACAGAACGGTTGTCAATGTGTGCACTCAACTTCCAGAGTTAAACCCGTGTGTGGATTCAGCAGTCTGCAAACACTTTCTCTGCAGAGTCCCAAAACAGGCGTTTTCAGCCCATTACCGGCATATGGAAGAAACAGCAGTAAGCACAGGGAAATATCTGCTTCTAAATCCAAAACGCAGCTATCTAACAGAACGGTTGTCAATGTGTGCACTCAACTTCCAGAGTTAAACCCGTGTGTGGATTCAGCAGTCTGCAGAGACTTTCTCTGCAGAGTCCCAAGACAGGCGTTTTCAGCCCATTACCGGCATATGGAAGAAACAGCAGTAAGCACAGGGAAATATCTGCTTCTAAATCCAAAACGCAGCTATCTAACAGAACGGTTGTCAATGTGTGCACTCAACTTCCAGAGTTAAACCCGTGTGTGGATTCAGCAGTCTGCAGAGACTTTCTCTGCAGAGTCCCAAGACAGGCGTTTTCAGCCCATTACCGGCATATGGAAGAAACAGCAGTAAGCACAGGGAAATATCTGCTTCTAAATCCAAAACGCAGCTATCTAACAGAACGGTTGTCAATGTGTGCACTCAACTTCCAGAGGTAAACCCGTGTGTGGATTCAGCAGTCTGCAGAGACTTTCTCTGCAGAGTCCCAAAACAGGCGTTTTCAGCCCATTACCGGCATATGGAAGAAACAGCAGTAAGCACAAGGAAATATCTGCTTCTAAATCCAAAACGCAGCTATCTAACAGAACGGTTGTCAATGTGTGCACTCAACTTGCAGAGTTAAACCCGTGTGTGGATTCAGCAGTCTGCAGAGACTTTCTCTGCAGAGTCCCAAAACAGGCGTTTTCAGCCCATTACCGGCATATGGAAGAAACAGCAGTAAGCACAGGGAAATATCTGCTTCTAAATCCAAAACGCAGCTATCTAACAGAACGGTTGTCAATGTGTGCACTCAACTTCCAGAGTTAAACCCGTGTGTGGATTCAGCAGTCTGCAGAGACTTTCTCTGCAGAGTCCCAAAACAGGCGTTTTCAGCCCATTACCGGCATATGGAAGAAACAGCAGTAAGCACAGGGAAATATCTGCTTCTAAATCCAAAACGCAGCTATCTAACAGAACGATCGTCAATCTGTGCACTCAACTTCCAGAGTTAAACCCGTGTGTGGATTCAGCAGTCTGCAGAGACTTTCTCTGCAGAGTCCCAAAACAGGCGTTTTCAGCCCATTACCGGCATATGGAAGAAACAGCAGTAAGCACAGGGAAATATCTGCTTCTAAATCCAAAACGCAGCTATCTAACAGAACGGTTGTCAATGTGTGCACTCAACTTCCAGAGTTAAACCCGTGTGTGGATTCAGCAGTCTGCAGAGACTTTCTCTGCAGAGTCCCAAAACAGGCGTTTTCAGCCCATTACCGGCATATGGAAGAAACAGCAGTAAGCACAGGGAAATATCTGCTTCTAAATCCAAAACGCAGCTATCTAACAGAACGGTTGTCAATGTGTGCACTCAACTTCCAGAGTTAAACCCGTGTGTGGATTCAGCAGTCTGCAGAGACTTTCTCTGCAGAGTCCCAAAACAGGCGTTTTCAGCCCATTACCGGCATATGGAAGAAACAGCAGTAAGCACAGGGAAATATCTGCTTCTAAATCCAAAACGCAGCTATCTAACAGAACGGTTGTCAATGTGTGCACTCAACTTCCAGAGTTAAACCCGTGTGTGGATTCAGCAGTCTGCAGAGACTTTCTCTGCAGAGTCCCAAGACAGGCGTTTTCAGCCCATTACTGGCATATGGAAGAAACAGCAGTAAGCACAGGGAAATATCTGCTTCTAAATCCAAAACGCAACTATCTAACAGAACGGTTGTCAATGTGTGCACTCAACTTCCAGAGGTAAACCCGTGTGTGGATTCAGCAGTCTGCAGAGACTTTCTCTGCAGAGTCCCAAAACAGGCGTTTTCAGCCCATTACCGGCATATGGAAGAAACAGCAGTAAGCACAGGGAAATATCTGCTTCTAAATCCAAAACGCAGCTATCTAACAGAACGGTTGTCAATGTGTGCACTCAACTTCCAGAGTTAAACCCGTGTGTGGATTCAGCAGTCTGCAAACACTTTCTCTGCAGAGTCCCAAAACAGGCGTTTTCAGCCCATTACCGGCATATGGAAGAAACAGCAGTAAGCACAGGGAAATATCTGCTTCTAAATCCAAAACGCAGCTATCTAACAGAACGGTTGTCAATGTGTGCACTCAACTTCCAGAGTTAAACCCGTGTGTGGATTCAGCAGTCTGCAAACACTTTCTCTGCAGAGTCCCAAAACAGGCGTTTTCAGCCCATTACCGGCATATGGAAGAAACAGCAGTAAGCACAGGGAAATATCTGCTTCTAAATCCAAAACGCAGCTATCTAACAGAACGGTTGTCAATGTGTGCACTCAACTTCCAGAGTTAAACCCATGTGTGGATTCAGCAGTCTGCAGAGACTTTCTCTGCAGAGTCCCAAGACAGGCGTTTTCAGCCCATTACCGGCATATGGAAGAAACAGCAGTAAGCACAGGGAAATATCTGCTTCTAAATCCAAAACGCAGCTATCTAACAGAACGGTTGTCAATGTGTGCACTCAACTTCCAGAGTTAAACCCGTGTGTGGATTCAGCAGTCTGCAGAGACTTTCTCTGCAGAGTCCCAAGACAGGCGTTTTCAGCCCATTACCGGCATATGGAAGAAACAGCAGTAAGCACAGGGAAATATCTGCTTCTAAATCCAAAACGCAGCTATCTAACAGAACGGTTGTCAATGTGTGCACTCAACTTCCAGAGGTAAACCCGTGTGTGGATTCAGCAGTCTGCAGAGACTTTCTCTGCAGAGTCCCAAAACAGGCGTTTTCAGCCCATTACCGGCATATGGAAGAAACAGCAGTAAGCACAAGGAAATATCTGCTTCTAAATCCAAAACGCAGCTATCTAACAGAACGGTTGTCAATGTGTGCACTCAACTTGCAGAGTTAAACCCGTGTGTGGATTCAGTAGTCTGCAGAGACTTTCTCTGCAGAGTTCCAAAACAGGCGTTTTCAGCCCATTACCGGCATATGGAAGAAACAGCAGTAAGAACAGGGAAATATCTGCTTCTAAATCCAAAACGCCGCTATCTAACAGAACGGTTTGTCAATGTGTGCACTCAACTTCCAGAGTTAAACCCGTGTGTGGATTCAGCAGTCTGCAAACACTTTCTCTGCAGAGTCCCAAAACAGGCGTTTTCAGCCCATTACCGGCATATGGAAGAAACAGCAGTAAGCACAGGGAAATATCTGCTTCTAAATCCAAAACGCAGCTATCTAACAGAACGGTTGTCAATGTGTGCACTCAACTTCCAGAGTTAAACCCGTGTGTGGATTCAGCAGTCTGCAGAGACTTTCTCTGCAGAGTCCCAAGACAGGCGTTTTCAGCCCATTACCGGCATATGGAAGAAACAGCAGTAAGCACAGGGAAATATCTGCTTCTAAATCCAAAACGCAGCTATCTAACAGAACGGTTGTCAATGTGTGCACTCAACTTCCAGAGGTAAACCCGTGTGTGGATTCAGCAGTCTGCAGAGACTTTCTCTGCAGAGTCCCAAAACAGGCGTTTTCAGCCCATTACCGGCATATGGAAGAAACAGCAGTAAGCACAGGGAAATATCTGCTTCTAAATCCAAAACGCAGCTATCTAACAGAACGGTTGTCAATGTGTGCACTCAACTTCCAGAGTTAAACCCGTGTGTGGATTCAGCAGTCTGCAAACACTTTCTCTGCAGAGTCCCAAAACAGGCGTTTTCAGCCCATTACCGGCATATGGAAGAAACAGCAGTAAGCACAGGGAAATATCTGCTTCTAAATCCAAAACGCAGCTATCTAACAGAACGGTTGTCAATGTGTGCACTCAACTTCCAGAGTTAAACCCGTGTGTGGATTCAGCAGTCTGCAGAGACTTTCTCTGCAGAGTCCCAAGACAGGCGTTTTCAGCCCATTACTGGCATATGGAAGAAACAGCAGTAAGCACAGGGAAATATCTGCTTCTAAATCCAAAACGCAACTATCTAACAGAACGGTTGTCAATGTGTGCACTCAACTTCCAGAGGTAAACCCGTGTGTGGATTCAGCAGTCTGCAGAGACTTTCTCTGCAGAGTCCCAAAACAGGCGTTTTCAGCCCATTACCGGCATATGGAAGAAACAGCAGTAAGCACAGGGAAATATCTGCTTCTAAATCCAAAACGCAGCTATCTAACAGAACGGTTGTCAATGTGTGCACTCAACTTCCAGAGTTAAACCCGTGTGTGGATTCAGCAGTCTGCAAACACTTTCTCTGCAGAGTCCCAAAACAGGCGTTTTCAGCCCATTACCGGCATATGGAAGAAACAGCAGTAAGCACAGGGAAATATCTGCTTCTAAATCCAAAACGCAGCTATCTAACAGAACGGTTGTCAATGTGTGCACTCAACTTCCAGAGTTAAACCCGTGTGTGGATTCAGCAGTCTGCAGAGACTTTCTCTGCAGAGTCCCAAGACAGGCGTTTTCAGCCCATTACCGGCATATGGAAGAAACAGCAGTAAGCACAGGGAAATATCTGCTTCTAAATCCAAAACGCAGCTATCTAACAGAACGGTTGTCAATGTGTGCACTCAACTTCCAGAGGTAAACCCGTGTGTGGATTCAGCAGTCTGCAGAGACTTTCTCTGCAGAGTCCCAAAACAGGCGTTTTCAGCCCATTACCGGCATATGGAAGAAACAGCAGTAAGCACAGGGAAATATCTGCTTCTAAATCCAAAACGCAGCTATCTAACAGAACGGTTGTCAATGTGTGCACTCAACTTCCAGAGTTAAACCCGTGTGTGGATTCAGCAGTCTGCAAACACTTTCTCTGCAGAGTCCCAAAACAGGCGTTTTCAGCCCATTACCGGCATATGGAAGAAACAGCAGTAAGCACAGGGAAATATCTGCTTCTAAATCCAAAACGCAGCTATCTAACAGAACGGTTGTCAATGTGTGCACTCAACTTCCAGAGTTAAACCCGTGTGTGGATTCAGCAGTCTGCAGAGACTTTCTCTGCAGAGTCCCAAGACAGGCGTTTTCAGCCCATTACTGGCATATGGAAGAAACAGCAGTAAGCACAGGGAAATATCTGCTTCTAAATCCAAAACGCAACTATCTAACAGAACGGTTGTCAATGTGTGCACTCAACTTCCAGAGGTAAACCCGTGTGTGGATTCAGCAGTCTGCAGAGACTTTCTCTGCAGAGTCCCAAAACAGGCGTTTTCAGCCCATTACCGGCATATGGAAGAAACAGCAGTAAGCACAGGGAAATATCTGCTTCTAAATCCAAAACGCAGCTATCTAACAGAACGGTTGTCAATGTGTGCACTCAACTTCCAGAGTTAAACCCGTGTGTGGATTCAGCAGTCTGCAAACACTTTCTCTGCAGAGTCCCAAAACAGGCGTTTTCAGCCCATTACCGGCATATGGAAGAAACAGCAGTAAGCACAGGGAAATATCTGCTTCTAAATCCAAAACGCAGCTATCTAACAGAACGGTTGTCAATGTGTGCACTCAACTTCCAGAGTTAAACCCGTGTGTGGATTCAGCAGTCTGCAGAGACTTTCTCTGCAGAGTCCCAAGACAGGCGTTTTCAGCCCATTACCGGCATATGGAAGAAACAGCAGTAAGCACAGGGAAATATCTGCTTCTAAATCCAAAACGCAGCTATCTAACAGAACGGTTGTCAATGTGTGCACTCAACTTCCAGAGGTAAACCCGTGTGTGGATTCAGCAGTCTGCAGAGACTTTCTCTGCAGAGTCCCAAAACAGGCGTTTTCAGCCCATTACCGGCATATGGAAGAAACAGCAGTAAGCACAGGGAAATATCTGCTTCTAAATCCAAAACGCAGCTATCTAACAGAACGGTTGTCAATGTGTGCACTCAACTTCCAGAGTTAAACCCGTGTGTGGATTCAGCAGTCTGCAAACACTTTCTCTGCAGAGTCCCAAAACAGGCGTTTTCAGCCCATTACCGGCATATGGAAGAAACAGCAGTAAGCACAGGGAAATATCTGCTTCTAAATCCAAAACGCAGCTATCTAACAGAACGGTTGTCAATGTGTGCACTCAACTTCCAGAGTTAAACCCGTGTGTGGATTCAGCAGTCTGCAGAGACTTTCTCTGCAGAGTCCCAAGACAGGCGTTTTCAGCCCATTACTGGCATATGGAAGAAACAGCAGTAAGCACAGGGAAATATCTGCTTCTAAATCCAAAACGCAACTATCTAACAGAACGGTTGTCAATGTGTGCACTCAACTTCCAGAGGTAAACCCGTGTGTGGATTCAGCAGTCTGCAGAGACTTTCTCTGCAGAGTCCCAAAACAGGCGTTTTCAGCCCATTACCGGCATATGGAAGAAACAGCAGTAAGCACAGGGAAATATCTGCTTCTAAATCCAAAACGCAGCTATCTAACAGAACGGTTGTCAATGTGTGCACTCAACTTCCAGAGTTAAACCCGTGTGTGGATTCAGCAGTCTGCAAACACTTTCTCTGCAGAGTCCCAAAACAGGCGTTTTCAGCCCATTACCGGCATATGGAAGAAACAGCAGTAAGCACAGGGAAATATCTGCTTCTAAATCCAAAACGCAGCTATCTAACAGAACGGTTGTCAATGTGTGCACTCAACTTCCAGAGTTAAACCCGTGTGTGGATTCAGCAGTCTGCAAACACTTTCTCTGCAGAGTCCCAAAACAGGCGTTTTCAGCCCATTACCGGCATATGGAAGAAACAGCAGTAAGCACAGGGAAATATCTGCTTCTAAATCCAAAACGCAGCTATCTAACAGAACGGTTGTCAATGTGTGCACTCAACTTCCAGAGTTAAACCCGTGTGTGGATTCAGCAGTCTGCAGAGACTTTCTCTGCAGAGTCCCAAGACAGGCGTTTTCAGCCCATTACCGGCATATGGAAGAAACAGCAGTAAGCACAGGGAAATATCTGCTTCTAAATCCAAAACGCAGCTATCTAACAGAACGGTTGTCAATGTGTGCACTCAACTTCCAGAGTTAAACCCGTGTGTGGATTCAGCAGTCTGCAGAGACTTTCTCTGCAGAGTCCCAAGACAGGCGTTTTCAGCCCATTACCGGCATATGGAAGAAACAGCAGTAAGCACAGGGAAATATCTGCTTCTAAATCCAAAACGCAGCTATCTAACAGAACGGTTGTCAATGTGTGCACTCAACTTCCAGAGGTAAACCCGTGTGTGGATTCAGCAGTCTGCAGAGACTTTCTCTGCAGAGTCCCAAAACAGGCGTTTTCAGCCCATTACCGGCATATGGAAGAAACAGCAGTAAGCACAAGGAAATATCTGCTTCTAAATCCAAAACGCAGCTATCTAACAGAACGGTTGTCAATGTGTGCACTCAACTTGCAGAGTTAAACCCGTGTGTGGATTCAGTAGTCTGCAGAGACTTTCTCTGCAGAGTTCCAAAACAGGCGTTTTCAGCCCATTACCGGCATATGGAAGAAACAGCAGTAAGAACAGGGAAATATCTGCTTCTAAATCCAAAACGCCGCTATCTAACAGAACGGTTGTCAATGTGTGCACTCAACTTCCAGAGTTAAACCCGTGTGTGGATTCAGCAGTCTGCAAACACTTTCTCTGCAGAGTCCCAAAACAGGCGTTTTCAGCCCATTACCGGCATATGGAAGAAACAGCAGTAAGCACAGGGAAATATCTGCTTCTAAATCCAAAACGCAGCTATCTAACAGAACGGTTGTCAATGTGTGCACTCAACTTCCAGAGTTAAACCCGTGTGTGGATTCAGCAGTCTGCAGAGACTTTCTCTGCAGAGTCCCAAGACAGGCGTTTTCAGCCCATTACCGGCATATGGAAGAAACAGCAGTAAGCACAGGGAAATATCTGCTTCTAAATCCAAAACGCAGCTATCTAACAGAACGGTTGTCAATGTGTGCACTCAACTTCCAGAGGTAAACCCGTGTGTGGATTCAGCAGTCTGCAGAGACTTTCTCTGCAGAGTCCCAAAACAGGCGTTTTCAGCCCATTACCGGCATATGGAAGAAACAGCAGTAAGCACAGGGAAATATCTGCTTCTAAATCCAAAACGCAGCTATCTAACAGAACGGTTGTCAATGTGTGCACTCAACTTCCAGAGTTAAACCCGTGTGTGGATTCAGCAGTCTGCAAACACTTTCTCTGCAGAGTCCCAAAACAGGCGTTTTCAGCCCATTACCGGCATATGGAAGAAACAGCAGTAAGCACAGGGAAATATCTGCTTCTAAATCCAAAACGCAGCTATCTAACAGAACGGTTGTCAATGTGTGCACTCAACTTCCAGAGTTAAACCCGTGTGTGGATTCAGCAGTCTGCAGAGACTTTCTCTGCAGAGTCCCAAGACAGGCGTTTTCAGCCCATTACCGGCATATGGAAGAAACAGCAGTAAGCACAGGGAAATATCTGCTTCTAAATCCAAAACGCAGCTATCTAACAGAACGGTTGTCAATGTGTGCACTCAACTTCCAGAGGTAAACCCGTGTGTGGATTCAGCAGTCTGCAGAGACTTTCTCTGCAGAGTCCCAAAACAGGCGTTTTCAGCCCATTACCGGCATATGGAAGAAACAGCAGTAAGCACAGGGAAATATCTGCTTCTAAATCCAAAACGCAGCTATCTAACAGAACGGTTGTCAATGTGTGCACTCAACTTCCAGAGTTAAACCCGTGTGTGGATTCAGCAGTCTGCAAACACTTTCTCTGCAGAGTCCCAAAACAGGCGTTTTCAGCCCATTACCGGCATATGGAAGAAACAGCAGTAAGCACAGGGAAATATCTGCTTCTAAATCCAAAACGCAGCTATCTAACAGAACGGTTGTCAATGTGTGCACTCAACTTCCAGAGTTAAACCCGTGTGTGGATTCAGCAGTCTGCAGAGACTTTCTCTGCAGAGTCCCAAGACAGGCGTTTTCAGCCCATTACTGGCATATGGAAGAAACAGCAGTAAGCACAGGGAAATATCTGCTTCTAAATCCAAAACGCAACTATCTAACAGAACGGTTGTCAATGTGTGCACTCAACTTCCAGAGGTAAACCCGTGTGTGGATTCAGCAGTCTGCAGAGACTTTCTCTGCAGAGTCCCAAAACAGGCGTTTTTCAGCCCATTACCGGCATATGGAAGAAACAGCAGTAAGCACAGGGAAATATCTGCTTCTAAATCCAAAACGCAGCTATCTAACAGAACGGTTGTCAATGTGTGCACTCAACTTCCAGAGTTAAACCCGTGTGTGGATTCAGCAGTCTGCAAACACTTTCTCTGCAGAGTCCCAAAACAGG